>NC_071281.1:7804919-7922419 GCF_023375685.1 Ictalurus furcatus
GCATTCCTGGGACAAATATTCTTGCCAGATTACCATCTAAAAAATTAACTTAAGTGAACAAGAATGAACACCCTTACCTGACATACCTAATTATATTTGAACTATATTATACATTTTCCACCTTTTTTTCCTGAATAAGATTTTAGAATGCAATAATTTAAAATAAATGAAAGATATGTCACTTCATTCACCACGGCTTTTCATTTCATTCTCAATTCACAAGCACATTTATTTCATGGGAAGAATTATAACTTTGCTTGGCATACTGACACAAACAAAAAACTCGGTGCAATAATTACAGAGAAGAGCGGTCAGACAGGGTCAGAGGAGAAATTACACGTGTCAGCCAAAATCATGCTGAGGTAATGGCATAATTGTGTTTCTGGATCAGACACTTTAAATGTAAATTCGGGTGCATAAGTACTTGGACAGTGACACAATTTTTGTAATTTTGCCTCTCTATAAGCAACAACTGAAGATAGCTACAGTAAAGGCCTGGCAGAGCATCTCAAGGGAAAAAACTTAGCATTTGATGTTCATGGGTTCCAGAATTCAAGCAATCATTGACCACAAAGGATTTGCATCCAAGAATTAGAGATAATCCTTACATTTATAATTAAGTGAGTTTGACCAATTACTTTTGAGCCTGTGAAAGTGGAGGGACTCCACTTAAAAAAAATGGCTGTAAATCCTAAACGGGTAATTCAATATTGATGATACTGAGATCAGAGCTCTGTGTCAGCCAATGTGATACTGATATCCCAGTAAAAGCCAAGCTGACTCACTGGAACCTCATGCGAGATGGCTACATGCTTTTTTGTCAGTCAGCATAACCAGTGTTCCCAGTCTGTGTTTACAAAAGCACTTTGTAAACATTGTTTTAAAGGGTGCTATGTAAATAAAGCTTTATTACTTACTGAGTATGTTTAATAAGTTGAAGCTCCAAGTCCTAAATTAGACAATACTCATTATCATTCATCTTATGAATGATAATTCATCTAGTGGGCTACTGTACAGTGTTTGCCCAGAGTTCACTACCTAAAACCATCTTATCTTAGCTCAGGACTAAAAATGATTTGCCTTGTGCTGTTCATTAATTTATCTTTTTTTGTTGCTTTTTTGTTTTCACTATGCTGAATTCTTCTCTGGGTTTCCCCATTGAGCTGGAAGTCTAACCTCAGCCTTCTATTGGGTATAATAATTTCTGAATGTTGCACATCAAGGCTTGAGAGTATATAGCCTAATGGTGATGAAGATAATATGAAGATTTCCAAACATAACCTTTCCATTAAAGGTAAGTAAATGCTACAGAAAATGTTTATGTCGGTAAAGAAAGCAACATATTACTTAACAGACCATATTTCAAACAAAAAACAGATGATTCACACCAACCTGATCTATCATCCATATCCTCAAACTCCACCACCACAGAGTGCCCGTTGTTGGATATAGTAAGAGAAGTGCAGTTGTCATAGCTGAGTGAGATGGCTGGCAGACGGCTGTCATAAACTGCCTCCTCAGGTACGATGTTAATTGGGGACTGGCGGGCACCTTGAGCGATGGGGTACGATTTGTGCCATGCAGATGGACCTGCCAAAATTTTAGAAAGCAACAGGCAATGATAAATGAATGTGCTTAGCCATGTCAAATACCCTAGTATCTGGTACCCCTAGTACCTGGTACAAGATACCCTAGTATCTAGCTAGTATAATACCCTAGTATCTGGTATCAGATACCATACTGTCTGGTATACTACCCTAAGTATCTCTAGTACCTGGTATAAGATACCCTATTATCTGGTGCAATACCCTAATATCCCCAGCATCTGGTATAAGATACCCTATTATCTGGTGTAATACCCTAGTATCTGGTATCAGATACCCTAGTATCTGGTATGCTATCCTAGTATCTCTAGTACCTGGTATAAGATACCCTATTATCTGGAGTAATACCCTAATAACCATAGTATCTGGTATAATACCCTAATATCCCTAGTATCTGGTATAAGAAAACAGAAGTGTTATTCGTTTAGGTTTGCTGCTTTAAGCCACCTTCTCTGAGCTGTGTTAAACAGGAATAATGCAGTTATCCCTGTGCAGACACGTTGCTTAAGCTCTCTTTAACCTAATGGCCTCTTTGCATTAAAAAGTCTCCACCAGACCAGAACACTGCAGTGTGAACTAATACACCAGGCTGTTGTGAAAATAGTGGTCGGCTCAAGTAAATGCTACAAATAACGTTACGCTTTACCCTGACTCAAACACTCTGTAGTTAATTACAGTGTAAATAAGCGGCAAACCTGTATGACTCTGAATCCAACTATTGAGACCTGGTAGCAAAGCCTGATAAAAGTCAGCTTACCATCCTCTTCACCGTAACCCCATTTATGGCCAGTCATTGTGAGTTTCCCTTTAGTGGTGATTAAAATGCTGGAGGGGAAAAAAGAAGAGTAAGCTTCCAAATGGGAAAGCGTGCTGCTTCTTTGGTGCGTTTGCGTAAATGCAGCCAGGTAGAGCGATTTCATTCTATGACTAGAGGCAGAAGTTATCCAGGTTGCCAGGTGGGGTTCATTTAATCCCTCCAGACGCACCTCTACTTATACGCTGGATGAGAACTCAAACTGTATTCAAGATGTTTATTTGACAAGCTCCATGCAATTATTTGGCAACCCTAAAAGTTCACTCATTCTTTGCCACACCCCTACAAACCCGACTGATAAACGATGTGACCGGGTTTAAATGAGGAAAGTATCAAAATTACGGAAACGTAATGTATCGCGGACGTTTATTTACGACTACAGAGGGCTAAAAGAGAGTCGTAAATGGCGCGCGCTCAATTCGGAAGAATAAAATGGACGCTATTTTGGCAAAAGTAATAACAAATTTGAGAAAAAGAAAAAAATACAACACAAGCAAATGATTAATACTAAGGCATGTATTCTGCCATCTAAGCGTTCATCACTGGCGACTACAATATAAACAATAAGGCTAATCATTCTAATAAAGCGGGTGGGCACGGTGGCTCAGTGGTTAGCACGGTTGTCTTACACCTCCGGGGTCGGGGGCTTGAATGCCGCCTCTGCCCCAAGTGCGCAGAGCTTGCATGCTCTCCCCGTGCTTCAGGGATTTCCTCTGGGTACACCAGTTTCCTCCGCCAATCCAAAGACATGCATTGTAGCCTGACTGGTATTTCAAAATTGTCCGCAGGGTGGGAATGGGTGTACGACTGTGCCTTGCGATTGGTTTGCACCCCATCCAGGGTGTCCCCCCGCCCTGTGCTCCGAGCTCCCTGGGATAGGCACCAAGCTCCCTCGCAATCCCGTGCAGTATGAGCGATAAGGAAAATATATGGATTAAAATAAGGAACATGTCTGAAGGTCATACTAGAGACTATGTAAATCTATTTGTTCTGTGTTGTTCCTTATGGCCAATGGATAAACAAAACTGGCGAATCTAACAATCTGTCATCATTATGCAACTAGAAAATAGGAAAGTTTTTTTTTTTGTTAGTCTGTGTGAGTTTGTTGGTATTTTCAGCATAAATTATATTCCACTGTACTGTGCAAAGTTTCAGTTTACAGGCCACAGAAGAATATTAGAATTATAAGAACACTAAGCTATACCAATATAATGTCAAACAAAATCCTTGTTTAAACTGCTGTTTCTCATGAAATACTAGCAGGTAAGTTTCTCAGGATATAAATCACACTGTGATGTTTGGCCATAACCTTGCAGATTTATGGTTCTGATCCTCTCTCTCTCTCTTTTTTTTTTTTTACTACAGCTGAATCCTATTTCCCAAAACTGACAATAAATCTGACCAGTAAATCCACTGTAAAACCAGCTTGTACTAGAGAACACTTTTATTTATGGACATAAAGTGGTACAGATGGTGTTTTCAGTGAAGCCTATGTTGTTTGTTGTCTGATTTAAGACACAGAATTTCAGAGAAATAGTGGGGAAGTCAGGAATTATAAATGTTTGTATCTCTAGTTAAAGTGAGCTGGGAGCTATAGTATTGTAGCATTTCACTGTGTAAATATTGTATGTGAAAGAGAAACCTATATACCTGTTGTGATATGCACCATGTATGGAACAATGTGTGATAGAAATTTTCCATAATAACAAGAAGCTTTCAGTTAAAGGTTTAAATTCAGTTAAATATAATACTTGTCAGAAATCCTTCAATATAATGACAGAATTAAATCTATTTGTCATGCATATATTTGTACAGATAGACATGTACAGTTGTGCTTGAAAGTTTGTGAGCCCTTTTTCTATATATCTGCATAAATATGACATAAAACATAATCAGATTTTCATACAAGTCCTAAAAGTAGACAAAGAGAACCCAATTAAACAAATGAGACAAAAATATTATACTTGGTCATTTATTTATAGAGGGAAATAATCCAATATTACATATCTGTGAGTGGCAAAAGTATGTGAACCTCTAAGATTAGCAGTTAATTTGAAGGTAAAATTAGAGTCAGGTGTTTTAAATCAATGGGATGATAATCAGGTGTGAGTGAGCACTCTTTTATTTAAAGAACAAGGATCTGTCAAAGTCTGATCTGACACATGTTTGTGGAACAGTATCCTGGAACAAACAATGGTAATTTCTGAGGACCTCAGAAAAATTGTTGTTAATGCTCATCAGGCTGGAAAAGGTTAGAAAATCATCTCCACCAATTGGACTCCACCAATCCACAGTCAGACAGACTGTGTACAAATGGAGGAAATTTAAGACCATTGTTACCATCTTCAGGAGTGGTCGATCAACAAGGATCACACCAAGAGCAAGACTAGGCAAGACTAACCCAAGGCCTGCCCTTCTGCATTTGCTAAAGATCACGTGGACAAGCCAGATGGCTTTTGGAAAAATGTTTTGTGGATGGATGAGACCAAAATAGAACTTTTAATGAGAATCTTTTAATGAGAAGCGTTATGTTTGGAGAAAGGAAAACACTAGCTTGTGCAACCCTCCAGTGTCTGAGGTTCGGTTCCCTGACTAGGACTCGAACCCAGGCCGCAGCAGTGAGAGTGCTGCATGCTAGCGACTAATCCTGTGACAGCACCTTCACAGTGAAGGTATTTTCAATGTGATTTTCCTTTTTGAACAAAAGGCTGCTTAATGAGAACAGGTACAGGTGTGCATGTGGTAACTTTTTAAACTACAGAATCATGAGAATATTGTACAATGTTACAATAATACACGTCAAAAAATAAATCTATAAACATAATACACAAATAATATATTATAATAAATATAATAAAGGCAATTATTGATGTGAAAATGTAATATTGGCAAATGCCTGCTTGTAATCAGCTTTAAAATGAAGGCACTTCAATCTGCTCATCACTTTTAACATTTAGATGTAATCCTTCCATCCATCCATCTTCGATACCGCTTATCCTATTTAGATGTAATGTTTTGAGTCTATCATATTGTCATGACCTACACTACAGCACCATCTACTGCCTACTGACATGGTTTAATATCAAAAATGTAATGCTTCACTTTCTAAACTTCAATTATAGTTTACCACATTATATTTTACTAGGAAAACAACACCTAGTTCTGTTAAACGCTATATTTTAACCTGTTCTCAATGTTCTCAGTGAGCATACTGTTAAGATGAATATATTCTTCGTTCAAGATTTAAGCCTGCCAGACCAATTAAAGATACTCCATTGTGTGTTTATTATATATCTTTCACTTTAGTTCCTTCTGTTATAACCACGATAACCACTCCTGTGAAAACCAAACACTGGACAATTCAGATTTATTGTGTATTTATCATATATCATCCATGGCAGTGTCTGTGCTGCCTAGCAATATAAAATCTAGACCCTGCAATAAAACAGAGAGAGAGAGAGAGAGAGAGAGAGAGAGACAGAGAGATTAATATAATAGTTACAGTAGGTAGAAAAACGATTACAAGCCCAAAATCATAAGATAGCACATACAAAATTTTCTGCATGCATTTTAGATGACATTTTTGTTCTTACCTTCCAGTGATCTGGTCTGAGCATTAATGGGTTTTGCCTGAGGTCAAGTTTTATAAGTCTGCTGAAACCTAAGACTAAATCATCCTCCAGTGAGGTAATACTGTTGAAGTTAATAAGAAGAACTTGAAGACTTGGCATTTCTGGAAAAGAGATTTAACATACCAAATAAACATAGCTATCTGCAAGAATTGTGCAACGATGTATCTACAACAATGTACAAGAGAAATGCAATAACGTTAAGCCTCTTGTCCATTACTTAGGCCTACCTGTTAGGCAACTAATGAATTCTTTTTTCCTTGGGTATCACATAAAGACTCACTCCTTTATATAATTTCTCTCTTTGTGTAACCCATTCTTTCTTGATACTTTTCAGAAGAAAACATATTATTTGGAAATTGTTCCTGCATATATTGCAGACATGTAACTAACCTGTGAGTGCCTTTGGAATCTTTTTGAAGTTGTTCTTATTCAAGTTAATGAAGACTAGCGAGTGTAAGTTTTTCAAATCCTCTGGTACATCCTCTATTTTATTATCAGCCAAGTTCAA
This sequence comes from Ictalurus furcatus, assembly GCF_023375685.1. Classification (NCBI taxonomy): domain Eukaryota; kingdom Metazoa; phylum Chordata; class Actinopteri; order Siluriformes; family Ictaluridae; genus Ictalurus; species Ictalurus furcatus. The sequence goes on from NC_071281.1 coordinate 7,811,478, forward strand.
CCACTGCAGACTACTGAGGCTCCCAAATTGTGGTGGCAAAGTCGTGATGGAATTGCTACTTAGACCAAGTTTTTGCAACTTGCCGAGTTTGCCAATAGATGGTGGGACGGAAATGAGTCCGCAGTTTATGGCCCAGAGCTCTCTAAGTTCTCGAAGTTCTCCCAAAGCCTCGGGAAGGACGGAGAGAGGGTTGTGGTTTACTCCCAGGTATGTCAGGTGTTTCAGGGAGCTGATGTTATTAGGAAGCACAGTCAGCTGGTTTTGATCCAGGATGAGTTCTTCAAGCTGATCAAGGTGCAGAATCTGCATAGGTTTAGGGTAATACAGGAAGATACAGGCTAATCAAAATGACATTTACAATATATATATTTTTTATTATTTGGCAAACGCTTTTATCTGAAGTGACTTTTGGCCAAATGAAGTAAAATCTAATCCAAGCAAAGAACTAAGCAGTTTATGGTCAAATGTTGGCTTTCGTTTAGTGATGGGCAAAGTGATAGTAGTGGTAGTGAAGCTTAACAACGCATCAACAAAACTCTGGATTCAGATTATAAAAATTATTGTTTAAAATATATTTTTCACAATAATATTTAACAAGGAATAGTAGTGGGAACTTCATGATTTGTACGAAAATAGATCAATTACTTCTTACAACACGTATGGAGTTACTGCACCTGAGGATAATATCCACAATATGCAGAAAAGTGCATTATGGGATCATGCCTGGGATATTAATATTATATCAACATATCTCTCAGACTGTTTTCTGGCTGTTTTCTGATTTAACGCATAATCAGTAGCACATAATCTAACTACTATTACTCGTATATGAGTATTTTAAGTTAAACTGCATTTGGGGGGTATATATATAAGTATAGTTAAAATATAACGCTTAAATATATAACGCTTTATTCTTATACATTTAGAAAGAAATATAGGATAATGTAGTGACAGTTGTCTAACACAGCTCCTTCACTTGCCTTCTTACCTCTTCAGGGGGTAAAATAAGCTGGTTGTCGTTCAGGAATAATTTCTTTAAAGTTATCAGCTCTGAAATGCGCGCTGGCAATAAAACTAAACCGCGGTGACTGATATTTAACGACTCCCACTTCTTGGTTTGACATTCATCGAATATATCATCTATATTCATTTGGCTTCTTTTAAAAAATCACCAAGAGGTGAGTGGATCTACAACAGGATGTGAATTTCGACGGTGCTCGCGTGGCGTCACCGTGGTTACACAGTATGGGCAACTTCCGGTCAGATACTACAAATGCCGGCTGGAGTTATGGCCGTGTGAGGTATTGTTGCACTGGCAACGTTATATCAAAAAAAAAAAAAAAAACATTAGGGATTTTTTTATTTTATTTTGTGTATATAATGACCGTACCCGGAGGTATTAAATAACACAGGGATGCTTAGAAAATCGGAAACTGTGAGAGAAATATGAGCGTTATTTTCCACACCTTATTCGGGAAAATCCCGCCTCGATAGACAATAAACAACTAGTATCCGCTTACTGTGCTTTGATTGGCTAGTAACATCTCCCTCCCAGGCTTTGATTGGCTAGTCGCATACCACATAGACTAAATACAGAAAGCCTATATACTGTCCCCTCCGAAACTATTGGAACGGCAAGGCCAATTCATTATTATTTTTTTGTTTGTGCTCTACACCAAAGACACGTGGGTTTGAGATCAAAATATGGATATGAGACAAGAGTTGAGGATTTCAGATTTTATTTCCTGGTATTTACATCTAGATGAGTTTAAAGCCATAGCACATTTTGTATCAGTCCACCCAATTTTTAGGTGCGCAAAAGTATAGGAACAGATAAGTCTTGAAGTAAATTAAAGTAAATAACACTTCATATTTGGTTGCATATCCCTTGCCTGCAATAACTGCATTAAGCCTTGCTCTCATCACCAAACTGTTGGATTTTTTCATTGTGTTGCTTTTCCAGGATTTTACTGCAGCTTCTTTCAGTTGTTGTTTGTTTCTGGGGTTTCTCCCTTCAGTGTCCACTTTAGAAGGTGAATGCATGCTCAGTTGGGTTAAGGTCTGGTGATTGATTTCGCCAGTCTAAAACAATAGGTTACTATCCATAACCCTGGTTCTCTGAAACATCAAGTAGAGAGATGGGAAGGGCATCCGTACCTGACCTATGCAAAAGCATCCAATTGCACCAAGTCTGGCTATGATCGATAGGAGCGCGTGTCCAATGCCAGGTAAGGGCCCGCCCCTTACCAGAATGCATAAATGACCTGTGCACGCTCCTCTTCCTCAGTGCGGCAAGCAGGGCAAGCTTGGTGGATCTCTCCACTCGATGTTTCAGAGAAGCAGGGTTATGGATAGTAACCTATTGTTCTCTTTCATCATCTCATGTTTGAGATCCACCTATGGGAGAAATGGACAACTCCCCGGTTGCCCAACATACTCGCACTGAAGCCCTGTAAGCCAGGGGATGGTCACCTAGATAGGTGGTGCTTGACACATCCCATAATGACGCGCCTGGTAACACCATGCACGAGGGTGATAGTGGTACACAGACAGAACATGGAGGACATGCTGGTGATATCAATAAGTGAATCCTGACAGCTCAAGCTTCAAGATGGAGAAGAGGTCTCAATGGAGGAAGGCTATGATGAGCCCACTCCTAGGACAAAGTGAGGAGTAAAGTTGTCTTCAAGGACAGAAGCTTAGGGGAAATCTCCCCCAGGGGCTCAAAAGGCTGTTGGGACAGAGCCTCCAGCACCATGGAGAGGTCCCACTCAGGAACAGCTGTTCTAATGACTGGAAGGGAGCGATGAGCGCCCTGCATGAACTGGCGGACGAGGGGGTGTTGACCCATTGTCGTACCATGAAACTGAACATGGCATGCAGCAATAGCCGCTAGGTAGACCTTGATAGTGGAAAAGGATTTACCACTGTCAATAAGGTCTTGAAAAAAACATAAAATGCCAGAAACTGAACACTGATACGATATCAGGCAACGCCCATCGCATCACTCCTCAAACACATGCCACTTGCAGTAACATAGAGAACATGTGGAGGAGGCCCTAGCACTCTGTATGGTGGTGACCACACATGAAGGGAGCCCCATTGGGAGGGCTCATGGCTGGGCATACAGGAGGGGAATTATCTCCACCAGCCACAATGCCTTGGACCATCTGGGTGCCACCAGAATGAGGGTCAGACTTTGAACTCTCACCCTGGCTATGGTGGGGGCTCTTAAGCAAAGGGGAGGGAATGTGTAGAGCAGCACATTGGGCCACGGCTGGACCAGTGCATCCACTCGGGGGGGGCTTTGCATCCCTTAGCGAGAAGAACAAAGGACAATGGGTGTTTTCGCATGAGGCCAAGTGATCTACAGCAGCCTGGCCAAATCTCTCCCACAATAAGTCCACTATTTGCAGTTGGAGGTGCCAGCCTCCGTAGAGTGGGTTCCCCCTTGACAGGAGGTCTGTGCCCATCTAATGTTAATGTTCATGAGTCCACCATCAAGAGAACACTGAACAACAAAGGTGTGCATGGCAGGGTTGCAAGGAGAAAACCGCTGCTTTCCAAAAAGGACATTGCTGCCTGTCTACAATTTACTAAAGATCACGTGGACAAGCCAGAAGGCTATTGGAAAAATGTTTTGTGGATGGATGACACCAAAATAGAATTTTTGGTTTCATTGAGAAGCATTATGTTGGGATAATTGGAAACAGTGCATTCAAGCATAAGAACCTTATCCCATCTGTAAAACATGGTGGTGGTAGTATCCTGGGACTGTTTTGCTGCATCTGGGCCTGGATGACTTGCCATCATTGATGGAACAATGAATTTTGAATTATACCAGTGAATTCTAAAGGAAAACATTTAGATGCAGTTGTTGCTACACAAGAGGGTCACACCAGATACTGAAAGCAAAGGTTCACCTACTTTTGCCGCTCACAGATATGTAATATTGGATCATTTTCCTCAATAAATAAATGACCAAGTATAATATATAATTTGTTTAATCGAGTTCTCTGGGGTTTTTTAATCTACTTATAGGCCTTGTGTAAAAATCTGATGATGTTTTAGGTCATATTTATACAGAAATATAGAAAATTCCAGAGTTCGCAAACTTTCAAGCACTACTGTGTATATATAGGATCCAGTACTTGAACAGTCAAGGTGAATTACATTGGTTCCATTTAAGTGTATGATTTCAGACGAAGCCCATTTTATTATTATTATTATTATTATTATTATTATTATTATTAGCTGTTTTATGTTAGTTTTTTGTTGTTTTTGTTTTTTTGGGGTTTTTTTTTTTTTACATTTTACATCGATACAAAATACAAATGTGTTATTTAATACTGATAAATTTTTGTTACAGCCATTGTACAAGCTTCTTTTGGAGGCTGAACTAATCCAAACAGCACTATTTACTGTAATACGCTGAGGGCATCAAGTGGATTTAAACAGCACTGCAGTCTCTGCTCTCCGTGTTTGAAAGAATTTCACGGACTCTACCGGTTTGCCTAGTCCTCGTCCTGCTGCTAAACAACTGTTAAACAGTACTCCAACACACTTTCTAATTATATCTGCACTTTAATTTAAACAGAATGTGATGTGGAATGAGAGCGCTATTGATTTGTGTCAGCGGTTATCGGTTTGTTCGTCGTTTTCAAGCGACTATCTACAAATGCTTTTAACAGAAGGGGTGCTTTTTTTCGGCACAATCCCTAGAAGTTTGGAAGAAGTTTGATGCAAGTCAAATGACCGTTATTTCCCCCACCATATTCGCATAAAGCTATACTTTTATTGGCTACTAGTATCTGCCTCCCCGGCCATGATTGGCTAGTGGCATAGCAGGTTGCTTAGATACGGAAATATCAAGCTTGTCTACTTTAATCTTATTTTACTGTTTAAATGAATAAAACAGTTAATCAGTGACAAGAAAAGAAAAAGGATTATCTCCATATGTGTGGTTTGTACACGTGTTTATAAAATAGCACAAATAAGAAATACTGGAACAGTTATTTGGGTGTATTTTTCAAATAAAAGTCATCCGCCACTTTTACTTCCGCGACGTCGTGTTTTTGCTACAGTCCAGTGACGCCGCTGCTGTACCCTCATGAGATACTAGCCAATCGTGGCGCAGGGGCGGGCTCTATTAGCCAATCCCAGTGCAGGGGGCGGGATCTATGGAATACGGGTGAGGAAAATAAAGAGAGTAGAAGTGTCGCGTGCAGTCACTGCTGGTTTTTTAAAGCAGCTTTGCATGAAACTCAAGTGAACGAAAGGAGAAAATGGAGAAAGACAACCTTTCCCTGGTTTTGCACTCTAAAGGCGATATAAGGCTGGTATGATAAATTCGTTTAAACCCAACTATCTTAATGAATTAACGTGTCTAAAAAAAAAAAAACAGTTTGTTTTGAAAGAAGTCACTGAATCAGTGTGCTTTGCCTCTTTAATGTTAATGTTAATGTTGTTATTTGCAGGAACAACGTCCCATTCCAGAGCCTGGAGCTGATGGTACGATTAAACACCCATGCACAGTTTTCCTAATGGTGAAAGTTGATATTGAAAATGCATGAACTTTGTTTAATGACCTTTGCCCCTCGACTGCTTGCAGTGTTGCCAAATTGTCTGTTTTCCCTGAGAGGGAAAGTTGCTATGGGCTGACAGCACTGAATTATTTACACAGAATTTACTGACATTTTGTTTCCTTCATAAGGTTTTAAACTATGAATTATTGTCTGAAAATGAGCTTCTGGTACTTTTGTCGTGTCAGCCAGCTGTTGGAGGCTATAATGATACTAATATGATACTATAATGTTGAAATTATGATCCATTATGTCAGTGCGCTAATGAGTTTATCATAATTAACTCCACTTCCATGCAAAATAACTGACCTGATTTAATTTAAACTAATCCACATGTGGTGTGATGCAGCCTGACAGGCGGGGTTACTGTTACCACACCGAAGTGGATTATTCCTCTTATACTGCATTTCATTTATTAATGAAGGACACATCATGCTTTTTATCCATTTGTAGTTATAATATTATGAGTTCCTGATTTTACTTGTGTTATAGCAGCTATAAAGAGTCATTCCATCACCAGCATCTGTTGGGTTTTTTTTTTGCTCCCTGCTCAAGTTAATATGACAAAAAAAACAACCAACCAACCTAAAAAAAAAAAAAAAAAGTTGTTAAATAACAGCACGAGTTAATTATTCATTTATTATTAGACTGAGATTATGTAGTGAATCAAGAATTCAACAGTGCCGTGGTACAGTTGGGCTTGTAATATTAAAGAAGAGTCTTGAGTATTCATTCTGAATGAGAGAAATATAAACACATTAAATAAAAGACACAGATGAGTTGTATTTGCTGAATAAAAGGAAGTCTTCAGCACTAATGTGTCTACCACCGTTTCTGTCTCAAATCTGTCAATGTTAATGAGTCCAGCAGAGTCTGGGGATGTTCATGCTTTTACATTAAACATGGTAATTAACTGATGACTTCTGTGTTTTGTCTTTTTGACCTTCAGAGGTTTTACTTCAGATGCACTCGGTGGGGATCTGTGGCTCTGATGTGCACTACTGGCAGAATGGACGGATCGGGGACTTTGTCCTTCAGAAGCCGATGGTCCTGGGTCATGAGGCAGCAGGGCGAGTGGTCAAAGTGGGCTCTGCAGTCACTCATCTCAAACCAGGTTTGCTGGAGAAAAGCATGATTAAAAATTAATCTGCACTGTTTAGGCCAAAATGATTAATGTTTGTTGATTTCATACAGCCACACAACACCATGTAATGTATAAGACTGGTCAGGATAATCACACACATAATAAAAACAATTAGGTATTGGACTTTTGCAGCCTTCAGTGATATTAGTGTTGCAAAGGTGAATATTGTGTTAATAATTAACAAATGATAACTTAGGCAGCTCTATGAGGAGCCACTTTTGAATCCGGTTTATTTTGCCACTTGTTGTCCATTTAGGTGACAGGGTGGCTATTGAACCTGGAGTTCCCAGAGAAATGGACGAGTTTTTCAAAAATGGCCGCTACAACCTATCACCCACTGTGTTCTTCTGTGCCACACCACCTGATGATGGGAACCTCTGCAGATACTACAAACATAGCGCCAACTTCTGCTACAAGTCAGTTCAATCTCATGCCCTGTACACTTGTCTTCGAAATGTTCCAACTTTGGACACACATTGCTGCTTAAAAATTCTGAGCCATCAAAATATAGCAAGAATAGAGGTCAGGCTTTGTGTCAGTGTGCTCCTCAGGTAATCATCTACATTTCTCTGTGCAGGCTTCCTGATAATGTGAGTTATGAGGAAGGGGCTCTGATTGAGCCGCTCTCAGTGGGGATTCACGCATGCAGGAGAGCCGGAGTTACTCTGGGCAGCTCTGTGTTCATCTGTGGAGCAGGTTAATACCCCTTTCTGCTGAGCTGACAGTGGTTTTACTATTACATGATGAGCATCTTTCTATTTTGTGTAGAATGTTTCACTTATATTTTTCATGATCATAGTGCAAACACAAAAATAAGGCAGACAGCAAAGGACTTTTAAGCCTTGGCTTAAAGGTCAGAAGTGAGGAAACGAGGTCTTTTTAAGAAGTGGTATAATTTTTAGTTAATTTTGGACCAAAGTAGCTGCTCCATTCACCTCAATGCGGACACTTTTATTTCGGACCATCTGGTTTAGACCTAAACAGATTAGCATACTAGGTTATACCACTAAGTTGTGCCTGCATAAAAAGAGACTTCAAACCATTTTATACTGGAGTCCACACAGTAAATTCTGATTCATCTGATAGCACTTCAATATATTTCCTTCTGTTTAATCAGGAGTTTAACTTTTTTATATTTTTCTTACCGAATTGAAGTGGTGTCGGTGTCTCTATTTAAGATACAGTCCAGTGTAAAACAGCTTAATGGAGATGCAGTTTTCCACTATCCAAAGCAAACACACACATTGTATCACTAATATGAATCAATTCCTTAAACAGCCTCTGTTTTGTTTCCTGTAGGACCGATCGGCCTGGTTACTCTGTTGGTAGCTAAATTCATGGGAGCCTCTCAAGTGCTTATAAGCGGTAAGGCGCATGTGGTCATAACCTGTACCAGTTTGATGATAAAATGTATTTGTTTCAGTCAGGCTTGGGTAGTATACAAATTTTCTAGGATAAGATGTATCTGATAAGATGTGTAGCAAGCTTAGACTGCGGCAATTTGAGCACAGACACACAGGAGGCCGCTTAGGTGCGTGGAGAGTTTTATTCAGCAGAGTGTGTGGGTGAAAAAAAGGTGTGGTGGGGTGAAGTGCTCAGGGGTTGGTGTCATCCTTGGGGCTGTAAAGGGCATGATGGGGTCTCCCAGAGAAGCTTATGTCCTGTTTGGTGGTCAGGGAGCCCTGTGGAGGCAGACAGGGAGCGAAGTCTTCTGCAGTGTCCGTATCCTCTAGAAAAAGAACAAAACAGAACGTTAGCATAATTTCGGGGACTGTCTCTCCCTTTCTTAGAGGAGGTAGGCCCTTTTATACACTCCCACCGGCTGCTGGATGGTGGAGAGCTGCCGCGCTGATAATTGGCCGCAAGCCGTGTGTGTTTCTGTGGCCCCGCCTTGCAGCCACACGCTCTCTGGCTATCCAAAACATTAGTGGTAATGAAGCGGAGCTGTCCTTTCAGTGCCTTGGCGGCAGTCATGGGAGGAACGTTTTTCCTCTTTCGTGTGCCGGCCGCCGGCCTATCGCCACCCCTCAGCTCCGACCCTACTGCTGCAGTGCGTTAGTTCCACAGCACGTTGCATCATGAGAGGCTATCTGCGTTCCTATGTTGGGCTCCTGCCCAGTGTCTGACCTGGAAAGAGAAGTACTGCAACGAAAGGAACCATCGTGTTACACTGGCATTGGTGTCCTTGGCCTTGGCCATCCACTGCAGTGGTGCGTGGTCCATCACCAGAGAGAAGTGTCGACCTGCCAGGTAGTAGCGCAGATCCTCGATGGCCCACTTTATTGCCAGGGCCTCTCTCTCCACAGCAGCATATTTCCTCTCAGCTGGGGACAGCTTCCTGCTGATGTAGCGGACCGGGTGCTCTTCTTCGTCTAAAATCTGTGAGAGGACGGCACCCAGCCCGGTCTCTGACACATCTGTGTGTACCATGAACGACAGGGTGAAGTCCGGGTTACATAGTACTGGGGCGCTAGTGAGAGCCTCTTTCAGGGCTTGGAACGCCTGCTCCACCTCTGCAGACCATTTCACCAGGTCCGGTTGTCGCTTTATTGTGAGATCTGAGGGAGGGAGGCTACGAAGTTAGGCACGAATCTGCGGTAATACCCCACCAACCCCAAGAAGGCATGTACCTGTTTGTTCGACGTAGGCCGAGGGTAGTCCTTAACTGCCTCGATCTTCTTTGCTTGTGGCTTTAGGAGGCCCTGGCCGATACAATATCCTAGGTACTCTGCATCGTCAGCCCCAGGTGAAACTTTTTTGGGTTGGCCGTCAGCCCGGCCTTTTGGAGCTCCTTTAGAATCTCCCTCAGGTGGAACAGGTAATCAGACCAAGTGGAGGAGTGTATGACCGCATCGTCCAGGTAGGCGGCTGCGAATGTACGATGTGGTCATAGGACGATGTACATCAGCCTCTGGAACGTTGCAGGCGCTCCGTGTAGCCCAAAGGGGAAAACCCGGTACTGCCATTGGCCGTTCGCAGTACTGAAGGCAGTCTTTGGTCTTGCTTCTGGGACCAGTGCTACTTGCCAATACCCTTTTGTAAGGTCTAGTGTGGATATGAATCGGGCTCTCTCCAGTCACTCCACTAGGTCGTCCACTCGGGGGAGGGTATAGCTGTCGAATTCTGAGACCTGGTTCAGCTTCCAGAGGTCATTGCAAAGGCGAATACTTCCATCAGGCTTCGGCACAACCACAATGGGACTGGACCAGGGGCTGGCGGCCTCCTCTATGATGTTTTCCTGAAGCATCCGGCCAACCTCCCCCTCGATAGCCTTGCGGCAGGCCTCCGGGACACGGTAGGGCCACTGTCTAACCACAACTCCCGAGCAGGTCTTAATTTCATGGTGGACCAGTCATCCTTGGAGTCATTGAGAAGACATCGGTGAACTGGTCGACGAGTTCTGTCAGCTCCTGTCTTTGTGTGGGGGTTAGGTCCTCTCCCTGCCGGACCAAGGCACTCTTACCTTACCGGGCTGCTGCAGGCGATAGTTCACGGCGCCCACCCTCTCGAGGACTACATACGGGCCTTGCCATTGGGCCAGGAATTTACAGGAGGTGTTCGGTACTAGCAGGAGCACCCGATCGCCAGGCTGGAACTCCTGTGGTTGTGTCATGCGACTGTATGTTCTTCTTTGTTCCTCCTGAGCGGCTTTCATGTGTTCCTGTATGATCGGGGCTACTCTGTCGATCAGCTCTTGCATCCCTTGTACAAACTCGATGACTGAGCAAAATGGTGAGGGTTGTTCCTCCCACGCTTCCCAGACCACGTTCAATAGTCCTCGACGTCGCCGTCCGAAGAGGAGCTTGAATGGCGTGAAGCCCATGGATGCTCGAGGGCTCTCCCGGATGGCGAAAAGGACATAGGGCAGGAGGAGGTCCCAGTTCCTAACTTCCTCATCTACCACCCAGCGCAACATCCGTTTCAGGGTTTAGTTAAATCGTTCGACGAGCCCATCAATGTCGTCCTCCTGGGTCAGGCGGGGCAGAAGGCGCTGGCCTTCTCGGCCGGGGTCGGGGAGAGGGGTGGTGGCAGCAGGGGCCGAGGTCCTCTGTGCCAGGAGTTCTCTAGTTGCATCACTGCCTGCTGTTGAAGAGTGTGTGAGTGCCTGCTGCCAGAGTGTGTGGGTGAAAAAAAGGTGTGGTGGGGTGAGGTGCTCGGGGGTTGGTGTGGTCCTCAGGGCTGTAAAGGGCGTGATGGGGGCTCCTAGAGAAGCTGAGGTCCTGTTTGGTGTTCAGGGAGCTCTCTGGAGGCAGCCAGGGAGCGAAGTCTTCTGCAGTGTCCATATCCTATAGGTGAAGAACAAAACGGAACGTTAGCATAATTTTGGGGACCGTCTCTCCCTTTGTTAGAGGAGGTAGGCCCTTTCATACACTCCCGCCGGCTGCTGGATGGTGGAGAGCTGCCGCGCTGATAATTAGCCAGCCATTTGTGTTTCTGCGGCCCCGCCTTGCAGCCACGCGCTCCAAAACATTAGTGGTGCTAAAGCGGAGCTGTCCTTTCAGCACTCTGGCGGCAGTCGCGGGAGGAGCATTTTTCCTCTTTTGTGTGCCAGCCGCCAGCCTGTCATCACAGTTGGCAAAGTGGGCAGTAAGAGCATATACAGTACAGCATTGCAGAGTACTCAAAATCTCCTTGACTCGTCTTGCAGAGCTGATGAAGGACTGAGCTAAACCTTTTGTTTCTCTGTAACCTAATCATTTACTCCGCACTATTCTCACCCTAGTAATTATTTATTATTTTTAGAGCAACATGAGTGTGAGAACTTGGATATCAGCTCAAACAAAAATAAAAAATAAAAATGTGCAAAACTGTCGCAAAGTCACGTGCCATCCATTTATTTGCTGTCTTCTTGTACCATCAGACCTTTCTGCTGATAGGCTGGCCAAGGCTAAAGAGTTAGGCGCTGACTTTGTTCTTCCTGTTAAGAGAGAGGATGTACCAAAGGATATGGCCAAACGTGTAGATGGCATGCTGGGGGGCATGCCTCACATCACCATAGAGTGTACCGGTGTAGAGAGCAGCATCCAAACAGCAATCTATGTGAGTATCATACATCAAAACAATCATACCGTGTTACATTGTTACAATGTAATAATAATATTATTATTATGTTATATAATGTGATATTAATAATATGATTAGCATTCTCCAGTTTGGCATCATTGCAAAGTTAGATTCTTGATAAACTATTAATTAAGTTATTAGTAATATCAGTCTACATTTATTCATGTAATGATTTTGACATTTGTCATGACAAAGCAGGTTTAGTGCACCAGTAATTAAGGAGCATATGAATGAGTGACAATGGCGTGGAAAAATGTAAGGATATTAAGAAGAATCTTTAAGAGAAACCTGTTCTTGGTAGATGCTGGTTGCACACCGAGTAAGTATGTGTTATATATATGCATGTGTGTACAGACCACACGTTCTGGAGGTGTAGTCGTTTTGGTTGGACTCGGTGCTGAAATGACCACAGTGCCTCTCCTTACCGCTGCTGTCAGAGAAGTGGACATTCGAGGCGTGTTTCGCTACTGCAACACGTGAGTTAAACAGTACACAACATTCATATAATCCGTGCCAGTACAGGCAGTAAAACAGATTTCTCTCAGTGATGAGAAACTAAACCCTCAAAGAGCTTTATCTACCAAAATAATGCTAACAATCAGTGAACTCTAATACACCAAATATATTTCATTCTTTATTAACTTTTCTCACTAAATGAAAATTGAAATAAAAATACTGAAATCTATACAGTATTCCCCCTTACCCAAAGAGCAGTGATATAAGTGTGTGAAGTCTACTTTTTTAGATCGCATTAGGTAGTATTTTAGTTGGCATTGGATCTGCATTGCTACTGTACAGTAGCTAATGTGAGGGAAGCTGTCAGTTTACCATCATGCAAGTCTAAATCATCACACGCTCGCCTCCAAGGACATCATGCGTCTCAGTAATACCATTTGTTCGTGAACAGATTAATAAAATAACTGAATGCAGTTAAATAGAAAAATCAGACTGGAACTACACTCACTGGCCACTATATTATGAACACCATACTAATACTGGGTAGAAACCCCTCTCAGAACACTTTGTGGCATGGTTTTCATAAGATGATGGAAACATTCCTTTGAGATTCTGGTCCATGTTAACATGATTTCATTACATAATCGCTGCAGCTCATGGTGAGGTCTGAGATACCGTTCTGCTCACATGGTTGTAAAGAGTGGTTACTGTATTTCAGTTCCCATCAACTCGATCCAGTTTAGCCATTTTCCTATGATCTGTGTGATCAATAAGGCATTACCTCACGTGGAACTGCTGCCCATTGGATGGTTTTGCACCATTCTGCGGAAACTCTGTGTGAAAATCCCAGCAGAGATGAGCAGTTTCTGAAATACTCAAACCAGCCTGTTTGCCACCAACAACTATGCCACAGTCACTGAGATCACAGTTTTCTCCATTGTGATGTTTGATGTGAACATTACCTGAATCTGTGACCATTACCGAACCTGTATCTGAATGATTTTATGCATTGCACTGATTGGATAAATGCATGAATGTGCAGGTGTTCTGGTGTTCCTAATAAACTGACTGATGAGTGTATATTATCATTGAGATCTTTTCTACAATTCTTCTTTTGAACTTTGAAAAGCAGTCAGCAGTTACTTGGTTTATGTGAATGATTAACAGACCTGTACTATAATTTGATGGACCTGTAATCAGAGCAGGACATAATGTCAATAACAACAACAACAATAATAATAATAATAATTTAACATAGTATGGTTTAACCTCTGAAAGCAACTGCACTGGGGTGTGTCACTAACGTAATCCTGAGTGGCAACTCGGGTTCTACCTGGACTTGCGTGCAGTGATGCCAAACCGTGTTCTATTAGGTAGAAAGTGAGTGTGGATTTAAGTCCTTTGTCAGCATATGGACAGGGATTATCCATATTTAATTTGCTGTGTCAGAAAGCACAAGCAAGTCTGAGATACTGAACAGCTTGACTTGGTTTGAGACAGGTGTGTGATTTAGACCTGCAGTTCACATGAGGCTGAACATGTGTTTATAATATATTCACTTGCGTGAATGCCGTGTAGCTGCAGTTTAAACTAATGACGCAAACGTAAGACATTAAACATCGAATGTTTTCGCTGAGTGACCACATTTGCGGAAAACTGTAAATGTAACATTCAATGCAGAGTGTACTGAATGCAGTTAAAGGCTCAATAGTCAATATTTTTCATTTCTTACTAGTACAAATAATTGGTAAATTTATGTAGAAATGATTTTTAAAAAATAGTTTAAGCCATCATCTCAGAACAAGTGTATTACACAGCTGGAAAAAAGCTAAACATTTTGGAAACCTGCCTTCATTTCCAGCATGTATGTTTGTATTTGGATTGGCCACTTGTCAGTCATTTTAACATGCCCCCAATGCCAATGCCTCTTCAAAACATTATAAATCATTATGAGAAGGTGCATGTTTGTAGCGTTGTCGCTTGGCTTTCTAGCAGTTGAATGTCAGCGTGCTAATGGTAACTCAAGTTAGCATGCTTCTTATAGTTGTACTTTGTGTACATTGGTGGAAATTGGGACCGTCTCAGTGAGTGTAAAAAGCATTCAAATCTTATTCAGCTCCACCCATGTAACCTATTTTTTCACAACTCATAATACACCTTTAAGTTTGTTTTGTGTTCTCTGTGCAGGTGGCCTATGGCTATTTCTATGCTGGCCTCTAAGCGTGTGAATGTGATGCCACTGGTCACACACCGCTTTCCACTGGAGCAAGCTGTGCAGGCATTTGAGACGACTAGACAGGGCATTGGGATCAAAGTCATGCTGAAATGTGACAAAAATGACCAGACCCCATGAGGAAAGGAAGTTTACTCACTACTCTCCCCAGTCAACAAAGCAACTTAATCTGGTCAAATTTTTATTTTAGAATTATTACTGCCTAACCAATCATGTATTTCATGAATTTATAAACATACTGTAATGATATCTTGGAGAAATTAAATGAGAATTTATATAATCAAGTGTTACAGTATCTTTGGGCTGCATTTCTATACATTAAGCCTAGAACAAACAAACTGCAAAAAGTTATATGTAGTGTAAGCTGGTTTGGCCTGTTCCCACTCATGTTCCTTTTATAAGAGAATGAATGAAACACCAGATTTACTGTATATATACACTTGAATGAAGATGATTTTGCTAGCTGTTGTATGCTGTGATTATAACCACCAGGGGGTAACAGAACTCTACATACTGGAGTAATGAATCATCATTGGCAGGCGTCACGACTCAACCTCTTGTCTTTTACAGCGCTGGTTCTCAAAGTTGAGTCCAGAAATCTACAGGTACAGTGGTCTTGAAAGTTTGTGAACCCTTTAGAATTTTCTATATTTCTGCATAAATATGACCCAAAACATCATCAGATTTTCGCACAAGTCTTAACGGTAGACAAGGAGAAGCCAATTAAACAAATGAGACAAAAATATTATACTTGGTCATTTATTTATTGCAGAAAATGATCTAATAATAATAATAAATCCGTACATTTGTATAGCGCTTTTCTAGACACTCAAAGCGCTTTACATAGGATGCGGGGGGAATCTCCTCAACCACCACTAGTGTGTAGCATCCACCTGGATGATACGACGGCAGCCATAGTGTGCCAGAACGCCCACCACACACCAGCTATTAGTGGAGAGGAATATGACAATTGAAAGGCATATGAAAGTATGCGATCCTTTGCTTTCAGTATCTGGTGTGACCCACTTGTGCAGCAATAACTGCAACTAAACGTTTCCGGTAACTGTTGATCAGTCCTGCACTTCGGGGAACAGCTTCAACTCTGGGATGTTGGTGGGTTTCCTCGCATGAACTGCATGCTTCAGGTCCTTCCACAACATTTCTATTGGATTAAGGTCAGGACTTTGACTTGGCCATTCCAAAACATTACCTTTATTCTTCTTCAACCATTCTTTGGTAGAACAACTTGTGTGTTTAGGGTCGTTGTCTTGCTGCATGACCCACTTTCTCTTGAGATTCAGTTTATGAACAGATGTTCTGACATTTTCCTTTAGAGTTCACCGATATAATTCAGAAATCATTGTTCCCTCAATGATGGCAAGTCGTCCTGGCCCAGATACAGCAAAACAGGCCCAAACCATGATACTTCCACCTCCATGTTTCACAGATGGGATAAGTTTCTTATGCTGGAATGTAGTGTTTTCCTTTCTCCAAACATAACGCTTCTCATTTAAAACAAAAATTCTATTTTGATCTCATCCACCCACAAAACATTTTTCCAATAGCCTTCTGGCTTGTCCAAGTGATCTTTAGCAAACTGCAGAAGGGCAGTAATGTTCTTTTGGAGAGTAGTGGCTTTCTCTTCGCAACCCTGCCATGCACACTATTGTTGTTCAGTGTTCTCCTGATGGTGGACTCATGAACATTAACATTAGCCAATGTGAGAGAGGTCTTTAGTTGCTTAGAAGTTACCCTGGGTTCCTTTGTGACCTCCCGGACTATTACAAGTCTTGCTCCTGGAGTGATCCTTGTTGGTCGACCACTCCTGCGGAAGGTAACAAGGGTTTTGAATTTCTCCATTTGTACACAATCTGTCTGACTCTGAATTGGTGGAGTCCAAACTCTTTAGAGATGGTTTTGTAACCTTTTCCAGTCTGATGAGCATCAACAACTCTTTTTCTGAAAATGTGTTGTGAAGATCAGACTTTGATAGATCCCTGAATTTCACCTTCAAATTAACTGCTAATCTTAGAGGTTCACATACTTTCACCACTCACAGATATGTAATATTGGATCATTTTCCTCAATAAATAAGTGACCAAGTATAATATTTTTGTCTCGTTTGTTTAATTGGGATCTCTTGGTCTACTTTTAGGTGTGAAAATCTGATGATGTTTTTTGGTCATATTTATTCAGATGTATAGCAATTTTAAAGGGTTCACAAACTTTCAAGCACAGCAGCCAGTGGTGGAAAACACAACCCACCATGATCAAAGTCACATTCTTTACCGAGTTCTTATAGTTAGCCTGTTTAAGCGGTCCCAATAATTGAATGAGTTTAATCCAAACCACAATCACTCAAAAACATAAATAAAGTCAACTTGGACCGATTGTGTTCTGTTGGTGGCAGGTTCAGGAATGAAAATCACTATGGCTTTAATAAATTAATAAATACAATATTATTGTAAATATTTACATAATATTTTATTTAATAATATACATCTGTACTGAATGGATTCAGGAATTGAATTTACAGTTAAAGGTGTCCCTGGCCAAAAGAAAAAAAGTTTGAGCAACGCTGTTTAAACGGTCTGTCTTATAGGAATATGGGTTTCATTTTGGCAGGATAAGAATAGGTTGCCATGACTACAAATGTGGGTAGGGTTCAACTCTGCGAATTATGAGAATGTGCTCCACTTATCTTAAGAGGCCTCTGGAGCCTAAGGGGAGACAGTCAGGTAATAAACCAAGATAAGTCAAGTTTTCATTTCAGAGAGACCTCTTTGAATTTGTAGATTGGAAACTGAAATTGAAATGTATTCATTTCAGAAATGTTTCCAGATATGGGTCTAAAATGCACTACTGTTAAAGAAATGTCAGCATTTTCTTCAAACAATCTCTATTTACTGTGTGTGATTACTACAGACAGCGATTTCAACACACTCCACTGTACTGAGAGAACAACTTAGAATGCTAACAGTGGTGTTGTATGGACTCCTCAGATGGAGGAAAAATCAGTGTTCATTTAAAGAATTGGTGACTTTCAAATTATAACTTTACATTATAAAGGCCTTAGAATTAGACAGATGTGAGACAATCGCTTGTCAAAGGTTTCCTTTTGAAGTTTTAACCCAACTTTTCTACAGTGGAGCGATACGGTAGAAAGTAATTACAGTTACTTATTCTTTCCCAAAGGTTTTGTGATATCCATGCGCCATCAGGCCACAAGTGAGGTATGCTCCTTCAACTTCAATTAATATTCAACTAACGAAGTTACAAACACATTCAGGGTTTTGTATAAACATTTTTGTTAAACATTTTACGTTAAGCTTCTCGTAACTAACGTTATTTACTGATTTTAAATACAGAGAGTAAATACCGATTATTTACTAATTAATACACTGACAGTAACAAAGTAAAGATGTATTAATTGATGTTTGTTAAAATGTTAACAAATTACACCTGCACTATTCACATTCATTACCAACACTAAATTACAGCATGTTCCTAAATGTTAATAACTCTGGATAAATATTGGAAATTTTCAGCCTAAAAACCACATTCATTCATTCATTCATTCATTAATGTTTGTTATTGTGGGTTTCATGTTACTCATTAATGGCCTTAACTTTGGTTAATGCAGGTGTTGATTATTTGGTGTATTATTTAAAACATGTACTTCTATGGTGTTAGGTTACTTTGTTACTTACAGTGTGTTAGTACCCAAGTTCATGGCTTGGTCACCGCAGTTAAATAATATCTGTTAAAGGAACTTTATATAAAGCGGAATTGAGCGAATACCCTTAAACTTCTAATATAAGTAAGTTTTACATAATTGCTTTTTTTTCTGTTCTTTTCTCATTGCAAATAAACATGTTGAAAATCATATAATACCCTTCAGATGTGGTAGAGATTAGGGTTTTGCCCCTAAACTCATCCCTGATTGTGCCTATTTCTAAAAGCTGGATTAAATGTCCTCAACTGTATCTGAGTTAAAGTGTGAGCTACATAAATTCAGAAATCGAATCTACACACAGTGATGCAGGCATTTCATATAATCTATCTAATTTACATCTGTAACCATAAGCAACAGCAGGAGATTAAAGAGTGAATGAAAGGTTTGGGTCACTGCTGTGGATCCAAACTTCCAAATCACCTGATCCCACAGGGCCATACAGGCTCCAGCAACTGTGAATCAAAAGCACAAAGAGTCCAGTAAGGGCTTATGTTACACGCTTTATTGTTATTGTTTTGTGGGTTTTTTTTGTTTGTTTGTTGTTGTTTTTTTTTTTTTTTTTTTTTTTTGCCATTTTGACATTTAGGCTGCATGCAAACAGGTAACTGTTAATCTTTGTGACTTTCCTCGTTTCACCTTTTCTCATATTCCCCAAAGCTTACTCTGCAGTAAGGCTTCTGATCACAGTGTGAATTAATTTCCTCAGGGCAGAAGCCTGACAAAGTGGGGCGAGGGAGTGTTAACAGAGAATGTGCCATCCTAATCTGGGCACCTTTACTAAACAATGTTAGGTGTTTATGTACAGACATTCTAATACTGCGCAAGGTAATGGATGCACTATTAACAACACGTTTACATTCACAACTCGAATGAGTTTCTGTCAAGTACGCACAAAAATCGACATAAAAAAGAAACTTTCAGATATGATGGTGTGTATGATTTTCAAATAAAAGTAATTTACATGATGGTGATCGTTATGTTTATTGGATTATTATGATTATGGTGGGATAATTGTGTTTTTGTACATGTGCTAGGTTACAAAATGTTTGTGCACTGCCTTGTTTAAAAAAAAAACAAAACCAAAAAAAACCACTTAAATTAATGCCCACCAAATGAAGACTACTCTTATTTTTTGGTGATGAATCAGAATATAAAAATGTTCCCTTCTGTTAGGAGTTGCTTTGTATGTACATCAGTTCTGTTATTCTGCCAAAGTCTGGACTATAACATCCTAAAGATTTATTGGTGGAGTATATTCTCATAATGAAGTAGAAAAGCCATTTCATTGTGCCATATATTGTATTGAGGTTAACTGTAGCTATTAATACGTCTAGCAGTTATGTCGGTTATTATTTGCTTATTGAGATATTCAAAACTGTTAGTTTAGACTTCCCTCTCAACTTCCCAGGTAAATTCAAGTAAAAGTTACCAAGTTCACAGAGTCATTAATATGAACACTGAACACCAGCTTCCACTGCTGACAATCCATTATCTGAAGTTATACCTGTACATACACATGGTCAAATATAGCCCTCAATATGTTTATGTAAATCTGTATCAACCAAATCAACATTCTCTGTAAGGAAAGTTTAAAGTGTTCCAACATTACAAAAAAAATAAATATATATATATATGGCAAGCAGCTGCACAGTTTTGAAGTTTATCTGTCATTTTTCTGACAACCCATTTTAATTAAACTCCGTGCCGTACAAGCACACTGGATTTCCAATATCGCTGGAAGTAAGAAGCTAATGCAAGGGTATGTTTGTGGAAGTATATCTTATGAAATGCTCAGCAAAATAATCTAAAATAGAAGCATATGGGTTTCAACCTAATACAGTTTGAACTGTAAGTAACTGATTTTGCACTCGCCCTAAATTCTGCCTGCTCAAAAGACTACAAGATGTGCTTTTTCCCCTCTAGCCTGTGCTGCAACTTATAATGTGAGGCAAACAGACATGCACCATATCATTTCTGCAATAGACCAATAGCAATATGCTAGTTAGTCTGTTTGATACCTCAGCCACTGTACT
Organism: Ictalurus furcatus; assembly: GCF_023375685.1. Taxonomy (NCBI): domain Eukaryota; kingdom Metazoa; phylum Chordata; class Actinopteri; order Siluriformes; family Ictaluridae; genus Ictalurus; species Ictalurus furcatus. The sequence continues at coordinate 7,831,726 of NC_071281.1, forward strand.
GTAGTAGTTTGATGTCGAGACATGAAGGGTCTGAAGTCATGCTTAACAAATGATATAAAGCTTGTACACAAATAAAATCTGGGCAAAAAAATTACACTTGGCTAGACTTCGGTGATTTCTGCTTGCATTCTGCGTTCCCCGTAACAATGTTTTGTTTACAAGGGTAATAACTTTCAAAACGTGTCATTTCATGTCCTTTATCAATTGATTTTAAGGTTTTTATTCATGTGTTATAAAACTTGTGTTTACTCTAAGGAATAAAATTATACATGGCTTTACTGTAAAATTCTCTGCACTTGCACGAGGGAAAGCAAAACACATCTTGTACCACAGAAAAATGTTAAATATTGAATGGAATTACTATTGTATTTGCAGACAGTTCAGGAAGCTACATTGATAAAAGGAGCTGTGTAGCTGAGTTTATTTTGGCACAGCTCTTCCCAATCCAGATACAGCCACCATTCTCGCTATTTTTGGGCATTACATGGGCGGACTCTTCATCCTGGCTTTGCTTTTCCTATCCTCCGATAGAATGAATAAATATTTACAGCACAAACTTTCCAACATAGTTCACAGACAGGAGCAAGACATTTAATCGATAATTAAAAATAAATAAAACAAAGAACTGAAAGGGAAGCTGAAATAAATATACATGAGCTCCCCTTTTTTTTATTTGCATATAAGAAAAAAATGTGTATTGCCTCAGTCTTTTATCATCTGACTGAACGGCCACTGCGTATACACATGATGCCAAGAACGAAATCCACAGAATCATTGGAAAGTGGCCAACTGTTATATGGGGGTTAGGAGAAAACAAGTTATTATCTGTGAAGCAAAAGAAGAGACATGATCTGACCAAAGACAGAGATGTGTCGTTTTAAAAGTCTTAAATAATCCACAGACGTCATTCATTCAGTCAGATGTACATGGGCGTCTCCTGGCCAGTTAGGAGCCTAAACATAGCCGCTGGCATCGTCTTCATATGGATCTGTTCAGAGGAGAAAAACAAATGTGCAATTCATGCTAAGTTTCTATACTTGAAGTTCCAGGAAGTTAATCTTGATGAAGTACACCATAGATTAACAGATAAAATTAACAATAATAATAATAACGATAATCATTCATAAATGATCAACAATGTCAAGGTCACGGTTTTAGCATTTTAACACAAACTGTATTGAACTCTTATTTGGCCTAATGAAATAAATGTGTGTGCGATTTCTTAGTAAGGAACAGCACATGACATGAAAATAATCCAGGCCAGGGTGGTGTGATGTGGCAGGATTATTGTAGTATAACAGCACCTCAGTGATTTGCCAATAATTACAATGTTTAATTTATTAATGAAGAACACGTGACAGATTTTAACTTGATTTAAATTGTGGAACAGCCAAGAGACATTAGTTCTTGTAATCACTTGTGTTATAGCTGTCATAAACCAGCATCTCCCTCTCTTTAAAAAAAAAAAAAACACACACAAAAAACAGCATGGCTTGTCATTTTACCAAGAAACTGGAAAAACGTTCCTGTGTTGGGAAACCTCATAAAGTTCTGTGACTGTTGCAAAGCACTAACAGCGCAGACTCCTTCCATAAATGTTAAATAAATGTTAAATAAATGTCTCCTAACAAAACCCATAAATACATCAACGGTTGTACGTTTATCTTTGTTAAACAACGCTTTTTAAATAATCCATTTATTATTAGTCTAAGATTATGTGGAGCGCCTGCCATACAAGTCCTTGTGTATGAGCTGTTACTATAGAAACGGTAACTTATTAGAACAAGCGCATTAACCCGACGTTCATGATACAGCCGGAACTACTGCCCGAGCTGTGTGGTTATACAAACGTAATGCACATCTTATGACTTAATCAGATTCGGGAACTTAACCATACTGTGGTATAAGCTAGTACGTCTTACAGTTATCTAATATCAACATTTATTCATAATGGCAGCATTTATGTTGTATTGCTATTCTGTATCAGAATGTGTGGAGGTTCTTACTGTCTGTTGTATGCCAGAATTTAAAGCTGGTGGTCCAGCAGCTAACACAGTCTAGACATGCGAGTCTGAAACAGCGGTTTATCCTCACCTCACCCACAGAGTTGGACAATGCTTGGACAATCTTCTCATGGGCTGTGGCCACCACACTTTGGCCATTTATCTCAATGATCCGATGGCCAACCCGGACCCCTCCTCGCTCAGCTATACCGCCACGCATCAAACTACATATCTGTGTGCACACACACACACACACACACACACACACACGCACACAGAATGAATTCAACACAAGTAGCTTTAGCACCTGCACACAACCTTATAATACAATCAGTGCAGCAACAGTAATCATGAAATATTGATATGATACAGCAGATATGTGCTAAAGAATTTTTCAAACTGAATGAAGCAGGGGCTTTTAACCCTTCTATGATTATTTGCAAGTTACTGTAGAATTGGATTGTTTGCAAGTATGTTAAATTACATTGTGCACCTTTGTGTCATTTCAGTCAGCTACTGTTATGTCCAACAAGAATAAAGTCGTGGAAAACATTCATGGAGACACTGAAACCAAACACATGGTTAGGTGTTTCCATTCAGGTTTTCCTATTTGCACATTTAAAATCTGCATACAAACAGGTAGATGGAAACTCCACTGCTGTTACATTAGCAGTATAACTCCTGGTTATTTGGAGGGGTTAAAGGTTGGTGCTCTGCTACTCACAATGCCATTCTGCACGCTAAAGCCCAGCTGGTATTTGAGGTCAGGTCTTTTGATGAGCACTGTGGTCACAGGAGGGCAGCTCACGATGTTCAGTTTCACCTGCACCTGGTTCTTCAGACCCTGATGGATCAAAGAGAGCACAGATTATGAAGTACACCAACCCAACTACAGGATATCGTTATTATTACACTGGTATAGTCCATGCATTAAAGTTACTGTATAGATCTTTTCATTACCTGTGCTTAAAATCACCATTCTTTTATACCACTAAATATGTACATGCACCGCAAAATGAGTAATTCACAAAGGCTGTGGTTGATTATGAAGTGATAACGCCTACACATTCCACTTTGATGGGGGACTGCCCATGACAGCCATTTGTACAGTTGGTCCAAACCTAAGCAATAAACAGTAATTACTTCCAGGGCTCCTGAGTGGCACAACAGAAAAAGCATTTGCCTGGAGATCGTGAGATTGAATCCTGATGATACCACAGCAATCCGTAGCTAGGAGTTTCAGGGAGCAAAACTGCGCATGATCTCTGGGTTGGAGGGATGGCATGATCACTCTCCCCTGTCAATCACAGCAACACTAGCTCATGCAAGTGGAAGACAGCAGATAGTGTTTTCCTCTCAGCAGTTTGAAAAGATGCAGTTGGCTCTGGTTGGCTGGCAATGTGTCTCAGGGGAAGCACATGATAGCCTTCACCCGGCCCAGGTGGTAGTTGTGTTATAATTGTAGGTCCTTAACCTTTAGTAATGGGAAATTTGAACTAAAATGAATAACAAAAAGGAGCTCTGCAGCAATAAGCTCTTCTTTATAAGTGCATGATGCTTTCTCACTATCTTGGGTAATAGCCCATAGCATGTTCTCACTGTGAAGGGTTCAGACTTCAGAAGGAGTAGGGTATAGACATGATAACACAATTGAAGGCCTCTGGCCCTGTGACCTCATGATCCCTGCTCACCTTAATGATGCCTTGACAGGTGGCGAGTGGCAGACCCACCAGACTAGTGTTGTTGATGGACATGATCTGATCTCCGATGCTGAGCTTCCCTGAGCGTGCGGCTGGTGCTCCATTCATCATGTTAGCTAGAATCACTGTTGGCAGGATGGAGCCCCAGCCAGACTCCACTATTACTACACCCAGAATTTCACCCTTCTGCTTTTCCAACAGCAGCTGTGGGGGGGTGGGGGTGGGGTGCAAGAAAGGGGCAACATTTATTCAATTAACAAAAATCTGCAGTAAAATATTTCAGAAATACACCAAACTTTCAAAGAAACACCATCCAGACTACATAGAATTAGGCTAAATATACATGTTTTTGCAGACATATTCAGATGTCCAGAAGTGATAATGCTTCTAAGTCAGCTGGTTCTGAAGCTAACAAATCCAATACCTTCTAAGATGCAGCAAGTTGAGTGCAATACTGCTGACCAAACTCAAATCAGAGTAAACCAAATTATAAGACAGTGCAATAAAGACTATATGAAACACTGGGACTATTACTGTATACCAAATTAAAAAGGTTATGGGGATCTTTAAAAAATAATAAACTTAATTGCAAAAAACAATTTGCACTGGAAATAAAAAAAATCAGAAAAGAGAAAGGTTTGCAAAAACATTTGCCTGACAAGTTCACCAGCAGAGATATACAACACCCAGTTACTGTAAGATAAACACTGCAGTTTATCATCATTTTATCAGAGGAAATGGCTATTAATTCTGAACGTTATATCTGTATAACAATCTGCCACAAACAGCGAGTCAGTGAATAACCACTGATATCATGCAACTCATCTAGAATTATTACAGAAAATGTGCTCCATTCAGAGTATCAAACTGGTCTGTTGGTGGGTTTGCAAATGGATTAACCAGACTGATGTTTCTGATAATTCCACTCAAATGTGAATTTCATGTTTCAAAACAATGCTTAATTCTTCTTCACACTATTACACTACTATTTTTGTTATTACTGGTAGCAGTATTAATAGTATTGTTCTTACTGCTATTACTAACAAAACAGGAAGCAGCCAGGCCAAATCAAAGAATTAAACTGAACTGAGAGACATACGGTAAGATACAGTAAGAAAAGCATAGCCAAATGAACAGAGATTTAGAGAATGAAACTAAGACTGCAACAAGACTTGTAATGAGTAGCGTTAAGTGCCAAAGTACTGACTGCGCTGAACAGAAACTACATTAACTACATCAACTACACTACATTACCCCAAAAAACTGGACAAAGCAGCTCACTGAATCATCTTTAGGACTGAAAGGAGATATTTGTACCAGCAGCCATGATAACCAGCAAGCTTTGCACACTAAGAATAAAATATATTAGCCTAGGTGTTTTACTGCACATCAAAAACACTGCAGTTCTGCCCTAATGTCAGTCCCAGAAGTGCAACAGCCCCAGGATAGAAGGTCTAAAATAAAGCACTTTGAAGGGTTCTGACTTGAGTACTAAAACCTTCTGTGCCCCAAGCAAACTTCTGGATGTTGTATTGATTTGTTGTGTATTTTTAGGACAGACAGTCTTTTTGCAGTGTCTGACAAATCTGATTCAATAAGTCTGTTCCAGTTCAAACACAAGGCTATACTGAGGTTGTATAAGTCATTTCCATTGGCTAGTGGATCTCAGTCGATGACATGATGAAGCTAATTACCTCACCAAAGGACATAGTGGTTCAACTTAAATGACAGTATGTTTGGATTTGGATGGCCCAATTGAGGCCTAGCTTTGCTCTGGAGGTGTAGAAGCTGGTGTTAATCCCAGGTCCAGATTCTAGATTTGGTATTCCTGATTTTACAGAATCTCTTAGTTATAATAATGACTAAAATATTGCTGATCCAGCTTACTATATGAGTATATCGTCTCATTTAATGTATAGATATCAAACTCACAAGCTAGACGAAGCTGCAAGACTAACGAAACCAGTCTATAAAAGCTTTAACCATCTTGCAGCATGCCAACATGTTTTCCCTCTGATAGCCCTTTCCTTTAAAGCACAATCAAATGAAGGAAGAAGTAATTTCTCATATTACTAGGCTCCGATATGGAGCAGAGCCGTTCAGAGACAGGCAAGTGTGGAACATGCACCGACCTCCTTGCAGTTCTCTGAGTTGGAGAAGTGGATGAGGTCGTCATTGTACATTTCCTGTGTGTTGATGATGTCACTGTACTCTTTCTGGCTCAGGTCCTCTGGGTTGATGCCATTGGCACGGAGGAACTCCTGGTAGGCCACGCTGAATGCCTGACCGATGGACTGGGCTATGAGCTGGGCCTGGATCACAACAGAGGACAGAAGAGAAAGAAAACACAGCCAAATTAACTCAATAAAATGGACCGAATCAGCCTGGGACTTTCAGCATGGGCAAGTATTAAGACACAGAGATACACAAGAGTTTGTGTACTTCTGCATGGTACTGTGCCTGTTATCATTTAGATTTTCTCTTTAATGGTAGGGACTTTCATTTTCTCATTATTTGTAGCAATATCTGCCTGTTCTCATAAAAAAAAGACATTTTGTACACAGCAGATGGGTCTAGCATGTAGCTATGCTTATCCAGAGCTTTACAGACCTCAATCAACTCTGTATAATGCTGCTCAGTATAACAGATGAGATGTGTCACATCTCATTTGGGTTGGCTGACTTTAGATTGATGGCACTACTCACTTGGATCACTTTCATCGATTTTACATTTGAAAGCAGGTATGCCTTGTGTTTATACACTGATCTGAGGACTGGCCAATACTTGATACGGATATGATGCTGGTATTCTCACAGTAGCTGAGCTTATTGTATGCGAGTTCAAAGCCACTAATACACAAATTTCATCGATTTAATTGAGGCTGGAAAATCACACATTTATCCCCACATCCTCAGCTTTTTGTTGAAGTATTCCAGTCAACATCTCCATGCTTTATGAACGAGTGATTTATAAAATTAAAATTGAATGTTTGCATTTATGTTGCATTTTAAAACATCTGATCCAAAACCTAACCAGCATTTCAGACCAATAATGGTTTGATACTGATAAATAATACTGTTACCCACTTGTGTACTCTCTAAATTATGTGTAACTTCAAACCAGTTATTCTCTTTGAGGACACGTCTACACAAAGGTTTGCTAAAATATTTTAAAGATATTTAAGTTAGTTAACAAGGGAAAATCATTGACAAGGAAAACCATAAATGACTACAGACGCTGTCTCACTGCCATGCTTGTTTTCTATCGATCTCTTTTTGACATGCTCTGTAATACAAAAGAATATTGAAACATGCCCGTGTGATCTGATTAACACATGAAACCAGGATGCCGGACGGTGCAGAAATGGTCGACTCAGCGCCCGCAGAACCGCAACAGATACACAGGCGAGTTATTGCACAACCAGCTGAACGGTGTCAGAGGCCCTGACAGGACTCGAAATAACTTTGCTCAAATGTAAAAGTACAGGATGCAATCTGAATGACTCATCTAATAGCACACAGGCACAATCAAACTTTTTCACTTGGCCTGTACATCAGAGAGAGTAATGAGTCAGTAAGAGTGAGTAGCAGCTGTGCTGAGGACGAGAGACAGATAGAACATCATAATTATACAGTGCAGGATTTATGAACTACACGATGACTTTCTGAGACTGGATTTCTGATTACATTTTATGCAATTAAGTTAAAAATAATCATACATAAAGGCAGTGCCAGAATCATAATTTTATGATTCTCAAAGCAGTGTTTACTGCTGTGTGTAAAATAAATAAATAAGTAAGTAAATAAATAAATAAAAATCACGTCCTGCTATTGATCTCAAGGAGCACAGGCAACAACAATAGCCATGCAGGACAATTACTGTCCATTTTCACCACGATGATATCATTGGATATACGGTTTCGAACAGTATCCATATTGGGATGAGTTTCCCAGTCACATGTGCAAATCACTGCTCACTAATGCACCTACAACAAACTAAGGTGATGTGAACTTCATAGGTGCAGTTATGTGCAAATAAATATGTTTTCAGAGTATGTTTGACTCATAGATCTGTAGTCTACATGAACTGCTTGCTAGTAGCAGCAAGAACGACTCTAACTTCAACTAATTCGCAGCTCCGCAAAAGGAGATGTAATGAAATGATTGATTTTTTTCTCATTTTAGATAAATTCTGGGTTTTGGTTTTGTTGGTAATTATTGGTTTCTGCCCTGCCTCTTCAGCTCTCTGCAGTCATACACTTGGCTCCACTCTCAAAAGTTTACAACAGTGGGACGTCTCAGTGAAACCTCAATGGATAATCTTCTGTGTAAGATTATCCCTTGTAATATACGTCCCTTGTAATGTAATGCTATGAAGATGTCATTCATAATTAAGACAGCATGAACAGTGGTCATTCATTCAACTCAGCAACTGTAGAACCCCTTTATCCTGGCCAAGGTCATAGGGATTCAGAGCCTATCCCAGACCACTGGGCACAAGACTGCATTACACCTTAGATGGGATGCCAGTCCATCACAGGGCATCACACACATTCACACACTCATTCACACCTAGGGCAATGTAGTATAGCTAGTTCCCCTTCGGGTATGTTATTGTGAAGTGGAAAGGAGCTGGAGAACCCAGACGATTAAGTGGATACTGAAAAAGAATGAATGAATGAAATAAATTCAGATTAATTTTTGGGATAAGTCACCATGGTTGCAGATTTACAAATCTTATTATGGATTTTCAGTCCAGAAATTTCAGATTTCTTCATTGCGTTTATGTACAATTAACTTGCCAGAAAAAGATCACCGTATTCAGTGTATATGAGAAACCATGCAAACGTGATAAAATGACAAGCAACAGCATGTTGGTTTGTGTAGATGACATAAAGAACACATCGAACACCACACACAAACACTTTCACACGCTCTTATATGCTACAATAGTTTTAGCCAGTGCTATCAGTAAGTGGGATCAAGTGGATGTGTTGTTCCTCTCATTGATCTTTGTTCCTGTTAGCCTTACATCTTCGGATTCAAAGACGTGGCAGATCATCTTGTACTGTTTCTTGGCCTCTGGAGCACCTGGGGTAGTCTCGATGCAGTCCTGTGAGGCGGAGCGTGGCATGCGTCTGCGTGCCATCAAAACCACAATGTTTCCAATGTCAGCGATGTATGAGATAGTGCGCAGGGCATTGTCCATCATCGTCTCCTGTAGAAACAACAACAGCCAAAATGACAGAGTCACTTCTCTTTCTGACATCCATAATACTTATTTCCTTGTCATTATTATCAAGCTTTTTTTTCCCCCCACCAGGCTTACATAATGCTTCTATCATGTCTACCACACATGGAATGACAGTCAGGACAGAAATCTGCCTACTTCAACCTCAAATGGTATATTGTTTCTTACAGTGCAGAATCCTACTTGCTCCAATTTGAATAAAAAACTGTTCTTTTCTACCACTATTCAACACTGTCTTGGTCACTGGAACAAAAGAGATGAGCTGGCATTTTACCCAGCGTCATTGATAAGAAGCACTCCTGGTGCGTGACTATGGTAATCTCCACAGCAATCTATAATATAATCCCACAGCGAGTCATGCTTTATTCCTTAATTATTATCTGACACCTGTAACCTTGGCTCTATGTACAGTAGTGTGGATTTACTCTGCCTGTTAGTGTGCCGGTTTAAAAATTGGAAATGAAATGTCATCTGTGCAATTACCAAGGAATTAATGTTGAATATGTCTAAATAACATTTCGCACTACATTTCAAAGAATAATTTCATTTCCTCTGGTTCTAAATACAGATATCACCTATAAATCACAGCACCCCAATTACACCATATATTGTATGTTATAGTTTACTGCCAAGGAGTTGATATATCTTAAATAGCTTGCAAAATTTCCTCACGTGGACATGACGCTAGATTTCAATAGCATAAACAGTTCATTCAAAGACATCACGAGCACAAAACCCAGTCTGAGCTCAGCTCTGATTTTCTGGAAAACAATAAAGCATTCATTACATGGTTATAAATTATGGCAACACCTGTTGTGTATTAACCTGATTACCAAGGGGCATGTGGGTCAGTTAACAGCATGTAGTAGCAGCATTTCGCTTTCTCTCCATCTTAAACCTGCTCGGATGAACATCATTACTCAGTCAGCAGGATAAATGATCTAATTTGTGTGTGCATGCAGGCCACACACAGCCTTTTAACCTTTTCCAGATAGAGAGAGAACAGAGCAGATCCATACATTTTCATTCTGATCACACACTGGGCTGCAGGCCAGGAAGGACAATGGCTGCCCTGTTCTTCCTGTTCCCTCAGGGTCGAGGTGTCTGGCTTTACATTAAACGGCCCCCGGGACACAACCTACGGTAACACTTCCTGCCTTAATTCAGCACCTGTGACATCTTAGTATTGGGAAGCAGGCAAGATCTTCTGCAAACATAAAGGGCAACCTACAAGTAACACGAGCAAGTGTTAAATTAATGTAACTAAAATAATGTAATAATGTAACTAGGATCTAGATTATTATAATTACATTACAACGCACGCCACAGGATTGTATTATGGAATTATTGAAGGTACTTTAACTAATTATTTGATACCAAAGGATGTGTGAGAGCCATTTTTGGGTACTGTATAGAAAATAACCACACACACACACACACACACACACACACACACACAAAAGAGTGTGCCTCTGTGTATTTTATGAATAAGGTTATTCAGGTTAGCTGTAGTAAAACAATAATATCCCCACCTGGGTCTCTGTATTCCCCTTTTTTCCTTTTACATTACAGTCACTGAGACTTTTTCTTTTCTTTTCTTTCTTTTATCTTTTTTCCCAGACTGCTTCTGTGATTATAATTTATAAGAATTATAAAAGTGCTTGTATTTTTTTTTTTTTTAAATCTCTTCATGAGTTAAGAATAAATCAGTTCAAAAACGTTAAAAGTGCAGATTACAGACGTGCAGATGTTTTTTTTTCTAATTATTATTTACACAATTAAACTGTACATTTAAAAGTTGTAGTTTATAATGTTTAAAGGTGTTTCTATAATCATATATAATGTAGCCTAGATACATTAAAAAAAACTGTGATTCTTAGTTTTGTTGTGCTATTGTTCTGGCTTGTTTCTTCATTTCAGATTTCTGTTTACATTTTTTTTCTGGCACAGAAATGAGCTTCACTGTCAAAGGAAACCCACAAGACATACATAGCTTCTACAGAGCCAGTAGGGTCAGGTGGACCTGTCAGAGCTTTTTACTGGAACTGCAATTATGCAAACTGTTCCTTTAAGAGATATGGTGCACCTGTAAATACATTTTAGCGATGATGTTCTTCACCAGTGGATGTAACATAATGTTAACTTTGTACTATTCCTGTAAATAACTTCTTTAGGGACAAGGGAATGTAAATTAATTACAGTGCAGGACATAATCTACACTACTGCTTGATGAAAAAGGCAAATCTGGGAACTTTCGGTGTCTGTGGCCGCATGCTTCCTCTCTTGTGTGGTGTGTGAAGGAAACCGAATGCCGTGTCAGGCAGGGAGAGACACTGCATTGCAGTACATACAGAAATGCACAACGTCCGTGCCAGGCTGCCCACACACTGCTGTTCGGTTAGGATGAGAGCATACACACAAACCCACCCATACAGACATACAGAAACAAAAGCATTCTGCACACTTACATACTGTATTTTCTAGACTATACGGCATCATGGAGACCACAAAAATGACATTAGTATTTTGTAGATAATATTTACATTATTCTCCATCAGGAAAAACATTCATATATGTTCTTGTCTCATTGTAGGTGTATGTGTGGTTGGAGATGGATTTTAGGTGACATATATATGTGTGAGTGTGTGTGTGTGTGTGTGTGTGTATATATATATATATACATGCTGCTGTTAGGTTTCTTCTTGAACATTCGTGTGACTTGTAGCCTCACACAGATTATCTACAATAAAAGTTCAACTTTGGTGAACTCGTCTTAATGAAAGCTAGAGCTTCATTTTTATGCATTGGCATGTATATTTATATCTGCCTTCTCACTGATATCAGCGGTAACAGGATACTGCTGATGAACACCAAAATGTCCTTGTGAAGGCAATCTTGTCCTAATTCTGATGTGTCCATTTGTTATTATTTTTTAGAAGTGTACATTGGCCTAACGTGCACCATTGTTAGCTTGGCCCTAACATAAACCCCATACCTTTGCTAATGCTGTAAGTAGCATTATTGTATTAAACAAACAAAAGTAGACAAACAAAAATTGCTCATAAAGTGAATTATTATTCGTCATAGAAAGAAGTTCCTTTTACACTCCTTCATGCAGGATATTTTAAGCAGCGGTATATTCTTAGGTTTGTGCATGCGGACTACCCTCTTCAACACAGACCACAGGTTTTCAGTAGGGTTCGAATCCAGAGAATGAGATTTTGTTGTCATCATCTTGTTGAAAACTCAGGGAATCAGCTTTTGGGCTGAAATATCATGATGCCATCAATCTTTAAAAGAATCCACAAGCCACATCCACAAACCAGCCACAAAGCATCAATGATCCACCTCTGTATTTTATAGTGGGGTATGAGGTGCTTTTCTTTGTATACATTCCCCTTTTGTTGCCAAACATGCTGATGGGGTTCATGATCAAAAAGGCTTCATTTGATCACAACACACAATGGTAGAAGTAGTTCTTGAATGATGCTTGGTGTCATAGACTTTGTATTTTAAGGGTTGTTCTCAGAAACGACTTCCAAACAGCTTGTTGTTATGGAAGTGCCATTTTTTTTCTTCATAATTTGTAATCACAGGCATCAACAACACTGTGCAATTATACAACTGTAATTTTCAGACACTTTTCCCCTCCTTCACCGTCCCCCTCACTGTCTGTGAGACAGTGTGCTCATGGGTCCAATTTCTTGCAGGAATTTTTAACTGCATTTTAACTGCTAATGGGAGCTGAAAACATATGACAAATTATTTGGCTTTATTTTCAAAGAAATCTTAGGAGTGTCGCTCATTAAGGCATTTATATTTGAGAGAAAATACTGTTATTTAAAAAGTAGTTCAGACTGATTTTTTTGTTATTTTATACAATAGTTCTGAAGTGAACTGTATTAGGGACAGTACAAACATGCTTGCTACAATAGTGAGACTTGCACAACCGACACAACTCTCCCCTCCTGATGTATCTTATAAAGATCATTTATAATGCAGACACTGATTTCAGAAGCGTTCTCATCACGGTAGGCTCCTGTGTCCACTGACACCCGAGACATTCTGGACTGCACTGTGATTACATCAATATGTGAGAGGCTTTTTAACAGACTGCAGCAAAGCTCTGCCATCGACAGGTGAAACCGATGCTGCAGGATTAACTCTCAGAACTAATATCCCAGTAAATAAATATGCACACTGGAATATTCCTGTGCAGCTTGCTAAAAAGTGTAAAAGAATTACAAAGATAAATAAATAAGAGTAATAGTTATTTAATACAATATGATAAAATAAAATAAAAAATAGACAAATAAAATGCACATACAGGGCCGTAGTCAGCCCAATTAGAGAGTAGGTGTCTAATGCTAATAAAAAAAAATGAATCATATAATCAGAATCTAACAAGCACCTCTTGTTTTTGTCCATTTACTCTGAACAGTGTGTTTCTGAGCTGCACTTCTTAATTACTGTGGCTGAATTCCAACATGTTTGGCATTTCAATAAATTCATTTGTCTCTCATGTTAATGACTTATGTGCACTAAGGATTTCTACTTAATCCTGTAGTTCCGAAAAACATGATTTCGCGTACCTGTGTGTCGGCGTTGAGGACTTTGATCCTCTGGGTGGAGATGAAGAGGTCCACCTCAGTTAGCGTCTGTGTGTCCCCTTCAGAGTTCTGTAGAGAAGCACAGACAAAGTACAATTGAGAGAATGCTCCCAGTTGGCACCCGGGAGCCCTCAGAACCTCTTATGAACACCACTGGGGCCTGGAGATAATATGCTCCTTGGCCTCCATTGAAAGCATTGTAAATGCCTAATACATAAATCAGAGTCTAACACAGGCTGGGCTTCCGGGGCCAGGACATATGTGGAGCCAAAGTAAATTGAGCTATTAATAATCCAAATAGGACAGGAAATGGAATGGAGGATGCCTGTGTAAAATATGAAATGGCAGTGCTTGTCAGCAATAACTCAAAATCATTAAAAAATAAAAATCTCCCTGGACGGATTTTGAAACAATCACAGAATACATCTGAACACACAGCATGGTCAGACAGCCATTTCCTATGCTAATAAACACTTAGCACATGCTTAGGGAATGAAGAGGTTAACAAGACAAATAAACAAATAGCTGAAATAGCTAATGTACGTAAAAGCAGCCAAGCAGGAAATGACTGTGCGTATGCGAAAGAGAAATGTGTGATAGAGATGTGTGGATAGATAGGTATGACACAGGGGGATGCAGAGGGAAGTATTAGGGTTGGGGGGGGGGGGCATTTTTGGTCTAATTAACTGGATTTGTCTTTTAATCTTGAAGATGTTTTAATTATTGAAATGAGCACTAAGTGACCAATGAAAATCAAAAAGTACTCTCTAATCTCTTTTAGAATGAACCAGCATTAGCCTACATTACTACAGTTTGCTATTATCTAGCCAATATTTATTCATAATAAGTGTAGTACAATAATCATATGCAAAACTCTCATATCACACTAGGTCACTGTAGTTCTAAAAAAAAAAAAAAAAAACCCCTGATCCTCATTATCATTATGCAAATATGTTTAAAAAAAAATTAAAAATCAAACAAACTATGTAACAACATTAATCTGCTTAATATAAAATGCACAAGACCTAATTAAATAATAACAGATTAGATTTACATTAGATTTGAACACTGTAGCATCATTTAGCTAATTGATCATATTGAATGGAAAACTGACGTGTAATAGAATAGTTAGTCTTTTTAGTGCATTGTAACTTAAATTTCACTCACAGCACTCAGTAAAAATGTTAAAATTCAAAAAGAAACACTTTTTCTTTCAGTAACAGTAACTTGTCTGTTCAATTATACATCAACTCCCACTTCCTGTCTGTTTTAATTGGTCTGCCCCAAACCAATCATAATCATTTCTGCTATAAGAAAACAATTCCATAACTGAAATCCTGTTTGCGAGCCGTTCTCCTGCGTGATGAGAATAGTTCTGCGTGGTGAGAAACCACCTGCCATTTCAGCTTCTGTGTGTGATTCATACCCCTCATATCATGAAACTCAATAAGCACCTATGACAACTGAATTATTGTGAAACTACAAAGCTTTCTCTCTGGGTTTTCAATATTTTCTATATCTAAGATGATATGATGTAAATGCCACAGTGATGCCGGGTGAAAAAGACAAAAATTTCATGTGACATGCAGGGAGAGGAAGGGAGATGTGATTGACTTTTCTCTTAGTGCTTAATGGTTAGCGTGCTTTTAGTGCGCAAGGTCTTGATTACACACCGCCTTTTTCTTGATTTTGGCTGCCTTCTGAACTCTCTGTGCGGCGTTGGGGTGGTACAGGGGTCGTCACAAGTGGGAGGGGTAAAAGGAGGTGGCGGGAAGCCAAAGGAAACAGATAAGCATGTTAGAACAAACAGGAAAGCAAACATAAACAGCCAAACATCAGGTGTGCAATAATTGATCCATGACAGATAAATTCACCTGGCATGCAAATATGGGCTTCATAACCATCATAACGTGAGCAGGAAACAGTTAACTATATTCTACATTCAGATTTGAGCTGGGAAAGATAAGAAGGATTACACATGCTGTATACGTATCTGATTCAAACAACTCTCATCTGTCATGTCATATGAGGCAGCCTGAGTATGTATGACACCTTGTTTACTGCACAGAATCCACACTTAAAACGCAACACAAATGGTGTTTGCTTGATAAAGATACCATGCTGCATTTGTTGTCTGGATCACACAGATGCAATCTGTCACAGGGGAGTTTACAAAGCGTCCCAGTGTAAAACTAGTGTTTAATACGTTACTTGTTATTCGTTATGCAGTATTCTGCAGCACTGTATGGAAGCTCTTGTGAATCTCTTGTGTTTTTCATTCTGTTTATTGGTAATTCAGACACAGTGAATAAAGAGACAATGGAAATACTTTTTCAGTCAATTGAAGCCAACTATTCCTTCAGAACCCAATTCCACATAACCCAACGGAAGAGTGAACTGAGGGAGAAGTAGGAAAAGCATAGTCTCAAAGAGTACTTGACAGCTCAAAATCCTGCCCAAAAAGATCAATAAAAGTTTCCATAAATCTGACAAATTCTGCACCCAACCTGTACTCGAGTCTAAATCTTAGTGCCAAAAGTGAATTAGCACTGACCATCTAAATGTGAAATGTACTATTTCGAACTTTTCTAATATGACCATTAGCAGATCAGTGTTATGCTGTGAATGGATTAGACATTCAGAAACAGAAAGAAATAACCTGCTACATCACAAAGTTTTAAACATGAATGTGTTGTAAGCATAATTCTGTATACAAATGAATAAAACGTAGGGCCTATTGCTCGATCACACTGTATTAAGAGGATCACATTCTTATTAAGAGGATTATGCGTAGAGCACAGATGCCTTCAAAACAATGAAATTAAATGTTTCTACACAAAAAAAAGTACAGTAACGAGCAGTAAACAGTAGCAAATGAAACAAAGTCAATATATGATGTGACAATTTTTTTTTTTATATAAAAATGAAAATAGTAGTCTCCGGTACAATTAGTGCAGTTTTATAAGGAAATGAGCTGTAAGTTTTATTGAGCATCTTGCAGAACCAGACACGGTTCTTCTGGAGACTTTGACTTTCACACTTGCTTCTTCTTTTTGCAGCGAATCCCAGCAACCTTCATTATGTTCTTTGTCTGAAAAGTGTCTCTTACATAATTACATAATATGCCGCTTTCTTTAATGACATACAAACATTTTTCTGCAACATTTCATTCTGTGCTGAAAAACGAATGTTTGGGAACCTAAAATGTTTTTTGTACTGACTCGATAATGTAGAAGTCATAAAATCAAAAATCTATAACAAAGTTTGTACTAAAAATATAGGATGCCTAAAACTTTTGCACAGGTATTTTTTCTATAGTGCTCATACACAGTGATTGTACGGCGGACACAACACATAATCCAAGTATATTAATAAATAGATCTTTTTTAGTTGTTGTTTAACAAAGTAAAACCTATAATCATTGATTTGGTGAAGTTTTTTGTTGGTATGACTGTTTATCGCCGTCATATCATAAGCGAGAATAGGAATTAACATGTGTCTTGGAAGTTCCACAACATTAAATCTCAATATAAACTCATTACTTAAAGTACTACATTAAGTACTAAAGTACTAAGTACTAAATTACTACATTAATAAAGTAAACATTGCAGCAGTTGGCAAATCACTGTGGTATAAGTGGAATAACACACTCCAGTACTCCGCTTTACCCCCTGGCGTGCATTATGTGCAAGTTTTTTTTTTTCATGCAATAGTTTAAGTTAAACTCTTTGTACAAGGATACACATTTAGTAATCACATCACATCTCAAAAACTTTCAGCTCTCTCCCCCTCTCCCTTTCTCTCTCTCGGTTTCTCTCTCTCTCGCTTTCCATTTAACAGAGGGCATGAACCTGCTTCTCACACTCATGTCCACTCCCTCAGATTGCAGACCCCTGGCTCGCTTCTGGATAAGCGCAGCTTCGTTCTCCGTCTTTATTTAGATGTACGAGAAACAGCAAAACAGCCTACAGGGCCTCAGCTTGCTGAGATTATTTTACATTCAGAGGACGCATTCTTGTTTCTACCGTATTTCTCTCTGCCAGTGCCATACAACAAAACCTCCTGAGAGAAACAGGCTGAGAGAGAGAGAGAGAGAGAGAGAGACTGGAGAAATGAGCAGGAGCAGGCAATAAGCATTGCATAAATACTGCATCAACAGTGGCTAAAGGCTCCAGTTCAAAGAAACATGAAGCTTTTGTCTGTGAAGCTTGAACACTCAACACCTGAAGTGTCTTGTTTTCATGGCTGGCATAGAACAGACCAGAATTAATCTGAATTCATATGAAGCTAAAGCAGCATTTTAGAGAGAGGGGAAGTGAATCAAGCAAATATGTCAAACTAAATAAGTAAAAAAAAATAAAAATAATAATAATAGTAAAAAAGGCTTGCCTGAGGTAGGAAAGTTGCTCTATTAATAAAGATAAGATGCAAAAAGTGATACAGTGATAGAGACTTTTTTTTTTTTTTCAAATAAAAGATGACAGTTTTTTTTTATTTAATTAACATGAGCAACACTAAATGTCACTGTGACCCTGACCAGGATACGGTACTTGATACTCAGATAGCAAGAGAGAGAAACAGGCACAGCTGCAGTGTTTATTGTTTGCTGTAGGAAAAATAAAGCTTGAGTGGAGTGCACACTCTTAACAAGAGAGAGTGTGTGGGAGAGAGACATAGAAAAAGTGAGACAGAAAGAACCCAAAAGAAGATTAGTGCTAGAAAGTAGAGGGAGACAAAGGTAGATGTATGAAAGAGGAAAAAGAAACTGAGGTCGAGAGAAAAAAAAAAACTGAAATACAAAAAGCAAGACAAAAAGAAAGAGAGAGAATGAGGGAGAAAAGGAGAGAGAGAGGAAGAAAAATTAGTGATTACAAAAGAGGAGTGACAGAAACATTTGTGAGAACAGTGGAGAGAAGAGATGTTTCTTTAAAAGCCCTTTATTACTTTGTTATTTTTCTCCAATACAAACAAATTTTTCATACTGTAGCCTCATAGAAAGTAGTTTCAGCTCTCACATGCGGACTGGTGTTAATGTCCACGTTAATGTCCACCCAAACATTAGAAGAAGAGAGCAGTGAGTGAGAGAGAGAGAGAGAGAGAGAGAGAGCGCAAGAGTGAGAGAGAGAGAGAGAGACAGAGAGAAAGTGAGAGAGGCAGTGAAGCGTTGCCATGGTTTCATTTGGAATGGCTTTTGATGGATGAGGCAGATTTGCAGATTCAGTCCAGTGGAAGAGTTTCGGCCGTAAAGCTCCACCCCCTGTGGAGCTGAGAGTGTGAGTCTGCTTGTAGGGCTACTTGTGCAGTACTGACACACATCCACGCACTTAGGATTTGTGTATACTTCATGTCTAACTACACAAACATGTTCAACACAGCTGCTACATGAGTGGCACTGTTCACTGTGTACCTTTTATGCGTCTGGAGGAATAAAAACAATATCCACTATGGGGCAGGCAAATCTTTAACAAACCTGACCAGGTTTCTTTGCTGATCTGTAAAGTTATAATGTAGACAAGCATACTTGTTGCTGTAGAGAGGCATGAAGATGTCACGTCATATGTCAAAACATTCCAACACTGTTGTTGCCGTGGTTTTCTGTCTGCTGATGACACTGTGCCACCACCATTCATGTCAGCGTTACATATGTATGTAGTGTTAATAACCCGCTGAATCGGGAAATTGACCAAGCAAGTTCAAGACACACGTGTCTAGTGTAAAACTAGTTCAAATCAAGGGTAACTCTGGTCCTGCTGTCCCATCCTATTTGTAGTTGCTTGAACTCAAACAGGCAAGACCAGAAAACAGGGGAGGAGAGAATGTGGCTCACACTAAATTTAAATATCTATATTTTAAAAATACACTAAATATCAAATGCCTTCAAAAACAATAAAATAACGTAATGAAATGGACATTTATCAGCTGTTCTTCGTTCAAAATCAAGCTTTTTACATCGTTTTGAGCTGAACAGGAAAGAATGGCAGGCATGTTGAAACACAGATGTAACCAGCATCCTGATCTCTGTGTGCCAGATTTCCCATTATGGGGTCCACATGGAGCTGGTTTCCTTCCCATCTGTCACAGAGCGTGTTTCCTCACAAAGGGCTAATTTGGACCCTAGATAAATAAAACTGCACTGGAAAAATAAACAGCCCTGCAATCTCTGGTGTGTACTGGCCAATCTGGCAACTCCTGTTTAATTACAATTGATTCTGTGAGCATATACATTTTCAGAAATGGCATTCAGGTTTCACGCGAATAAAAAGTTCAGAAGAAAAGCCCTCTAATAAACGAGTCACTTTGATTCAGCACCAGGGCATCATAAAGCATTCACAAATGCACTCGCAGTTGGCACGGAGCATGGCAGCTAAAATGCTGTTGTGCTAGCACACAGAGAAGAAGGAGATTACACCCTGCCACCACTAATCCCATAAACACTGATTAGACAACATCTCCTGGGGTGTAAACAAACAAATCTCATCTCACCTCATAAAAATAGGACTCTGCCATATTAAATGACAGTGCCACTGAAAAATGCAAGGAATGCACATCTTTGGGAAAGAGGGAAAGGTTACAGGTTTGAATCACGAAAAGATTTAGACAGAGAGTGCCAGCGTTCAAGTCCTTCCTACAATACTAATGTACTAATGAAACAGAAAAGCTCCATCCCCTCTGAGCCTCGCTCAGGATTATCAGGGACTCCACATAGTTATTAAATCTTTCACATGAGCAAAATAGTATGTCTTGTCCATTTTATTGGTATGCCTTAATGAATATGCAATTTTACCCTAAGGTGCAAATTTCAGGGTTGTGTCAATGCAAATCAAATAGTTTTGCTCCCACAGCTTGATTTATTATCCCTAAAAGCCTCTTCCAGGGCGGCAGTTGAGCGTGCAAATTAGTACGACTGAAGAGCAGGTATTAAATTTGTAGAAGCCTGTTTCCTCTGGATAAAAACTAAAAGAAAGCATTTACTTAGTCCGAATAATGAGAACGTTTATCTGAATCATGCCTTAGTGTCACAAATCAATCAGGATATTTGCCAAAATGATAAAGTATCATTGCTGTGGTAAATACTAGATATTCACCACGTGTTCACACCTCCAAAGCCAAAAGGTATACTTTCACATATACCTTATGAACAGAAAACACACTCAAGCCTCACTGCCTTTAACTGCTGTTTTATTTGAGTTTCAGTTTGAAAACACCTCATTTAATTATTGTTTTCTACCCCTACTATACGTGTGACACCATTCACACAATTACTCTTTATAAATTTCCCACAACATGCCCACTAACTGTGCACACAACTTATCTGATTGCACGTGTAAAATTCTACTCATTATTGTGGCTCATAGTAAATCAGGGCTGAGTATTTAAACACGAGAGAAAAACTAAAATAAAAGAATTTGATGTTTTTATATACAAGAAGTTCACACCATAGATTTATAGGAGTTAGCACATTTCGGTATATATATACAATTGTACGTCTTGTATATTTCTGCATCATGTGATGTGTGTGACATTTCACACTGTATGTGACATTATAAAATATTAAAATTTTTGGTTAAAGGAAGAGTTCAGCCAAAAATCTAATTCACATTATTTCCTTCTCAATTAGCCAAGACAAAACTGGTGTTTGATGTTGTCCTAGAGCAATGAGGCTAATACAGCTAACATGTAAGGGGAGCTTACAGCCTCTAGTTTAGATCTAAATCTGCACACACTCGCCTCAAACCGTGTCAAGTTGTTTAACAGACATTAGACACTTTTTCTTCCTCAGCACAAAGTCTGCTGCTGCGTACAAGTACTGCAATGAGAAGGTGTGGCCTAAAGGTCAATTATATGGTAAAGGTATGATAAATATGATGATATGATATGATATGATAAACAAAAAAATTTATGTATATACTTTTTTTTTTAATACGGATGTCTGCTATTGTATAAAACTGTTATTTGTATAATAATGGAATTACTGAGTCATATTATGTCTTTTGTGGTGAGTGAGTGCTGATTTAGACATTTGTACAGTGCTAAATTGGTAGATTCCCTTAGTTGTTAGCAATATTAACCTTACAGCTCCAGTACAAATACTAATGAAAGTTCAGACACCAGACAAGATTTGACTGATTATATCTAGTGTATACTGAAAGATTGTTTTTTATTCGTTTAAAATTTACCAGATTCACCATGATTTACCAGAGGTCTGTAATAATTGAATAGAAATAGAATAGAAAGGATAATAATTTCTCTCTTCCGTCTGATGCAAAAAAGAAAGGACAGGGAACAGACTCTACACCTTAGATGCCCCTTGAGCATTTTGGGCATCAGTCAAAGAACCAGTCATGGTAGGACAGGACAGGAAAAATAGTGCTACTCCAGCTGCAGGCTCAGGCCAGTCAACCAGATCTGTCTGAACCCAGCAGAATCCATTATTTCTACCTACTTCTTTGTCTCATCAAAAACAATGCGGCATGTTGATCCACCACCAATACGCACATTAATAAAAAAAAACTTTCATTGTAGTCTAGGCTTTCTGAAATACCTGGTATAGTCTAACTCTGTACCTTGACTCGGCTCACAGCCTCCTGCGCCTGCATCATGCGGATGTTTTTAGATGGGTTTCTCTCTGACAGCAGCTGTGTGGAACCCAGGTAGTTGGCAGCGAAGATGATCCCATCAATGAGGTCCTCAGGCTCGCACGGCCCTGGCACTGGCAGAATTCAAGCACAAAAAAGATCAGATGCAGGAAACCTTTAACACCTCTGCTAGATCTAGAGTGTTTAAAGCTTTAGGAAGCAGAATAACTGCTATGACAGCATGAAACTGGAGAAAACATTCTTGAAAAAAACTTTTTACAAAAGTCTGAGGTGTCAGTTTTGGCCCATATAGTTTTCTTGCATGTCGTACATTTTTTAACTCTAGTCATGCTTTTTTGGATGTGATTCCCTGTCTGATAGAAACACCTACACAGGAGTAAACACAGACTCTTTATGAGCTAAATCTGACTCCCTTCCCAACATTGTTCGACACTTACAGATAAAAATATCCTATATAAGTATGTGTGCCTGGAAGTATATTTGTTGTAATTTTGTGTCAAGCCTTATACCATATTTTTCAGACTGTACAAGCCCTAGAGCATGCTTCTGTCATCTAGCACATGAAAACGTATGTGAAAAAGTATGATTTCTTCTGTTTTTGTGTATATCTCATACTAAAGTACACAAAATAAAAACTCTCACAAAAAACAGTTTTAGATCTTCAAATGAAATACAACATAAAACAAAGGCAATCTGAGTAAACCCACAATACAGTTTTTTTTTTTGTTTTTTTTTGTTTTTTTACTGAAGCAAGAAAGGTTATCCAACACCTATCACCCATGTGAAAAACTAATTGCCCCTTAAACTTAAAATCTGGTTGTGCCACCTTTGGCAGCAATAACGGCAACCAAACGCTTCCAATAACTTCACGTACTTCTAGGACTAGGATATACTCCTATACTTTGGATCACTGTCTTGCTGCATAATCCAGTTGCGCTTGAGTTTCAACTTATGGACTGAATAACGGACATTCTCCATTAGGATTTTCTGGTGGAGAGCAGAATTCATGTTTCCCCCAATTATTGCAAGTTGCCCAGACCCTGAAGCAGCAAAGCATCCCCACACCATCACACTTCCACCACCATGCATGCTTCACTGTAGGTATGATGATCTTTTTGTGGAATTCTGTGTTTGGTTTATGCCAGATGTAACAGGACCCCTGTCTTCCAAATAGGGATGTCACGATACCAAAAATCTAGTAGTCGGTACCGATACCACCAAAAGTACATGATACTTGATACCAAAGTTGATACCAACTACGGTGTAGTTTAAAAAAAAAAAAAGAAAATAAAATTAAAAACTCCTGGAGGACATCCTCCTCTGGCTAATACTGGCAAAGAAAGAGAGAGAGAGCGAGAGAGAGGGGGGGGGGGGATATTTTAGTTATCAAACACTGTCTGACAATGACTAATAAAACAGTGCTAACTCCTAAACATGCGCGCACACATGCACATGCACACACACACACACACACACACACACACACACACACACACACACCTTATACTCTGAATGCAAGCATTAGTTTAAATTCACTGATATGGTGGCAGGCCAAAAAGATTTATTAAAAGCATGAACGTGAATAATTATTCGTGACATTAGGCTACATTTAGCTGACAGGACACGGGCTGAATGGCGATGTATGGAGGCCCATTAGGAGGTAGTTTATAACACTGCAATGCGTTAGCGTCGTTAACAAATAATAGGCTATCGCAAACATTACATGTAGCATAACGCTAGATGGTTTCACGGCTACAATGCCAGCTGCCTCAAACAAATATAATATAGGACTGAATTTCAGGTGCTTCGCCAAATTGCAGGTGTTTCCTCGCTTTGTTTGAAATGAACAATAGCATCGGTTGCACACCGGCAACTGACGCTACCTTTCCTTTCAACGAGTGTTCCTCTTTCTGCCTCTTAACAAGTCGGGGCAGAGTTAAACTTCTGTAGTTTTTCCCGTGTGCTTGTTGGCGTTTTTTTCTTCTTCTTCACCACTTGTGAACCGACTAAAACACTTGCACGTATTTGCTACCCCCCTTCAGTTCCGGAACAATTGCAACCTCTGTATCTTCATTAATAACAGTACCTATACTACTGAAGAAAAACATGTACCATCACGTTTTAAGAATGCTGGTACCGACTTGGTACCGAAGTATCGGTTCTCGTGACATCCCTACTTCCAAACAGTTCCACTTTCGACTCATCAATCCACAGAACATTCTCCCAAAAGGTTTGAAGGTCATCAAGGTGTGTTTTTGGCAAAATTCAGACGAGCCTTAATGTTCTTCCGGGTTAGCAGTGGTTTTCACCTCACCACTCTTTCATGATTGCCATTGTTTCCAAGGGTCTTTCTGATAGTGGAGTCATGAACAGTGACCTTTATTGATGCAAGAGAGGCCTGTAGGTCCTTTGATGCTGTACTTGGCTCTTTTGTGACTTGCTGGATGAGTAGTTGCTGTGCTCTTGGAGGAATTTTGGAAGGTCGGCCACGTCTGAGAAGGTTCCGTACTGTGCCGAGTTTTTCCATTTAGAGATAACGGCTCTCACAGTGGTTCTTTGGAGTCCCAGAGCCTTTGAAATAGCTTTGTAACCCTTCCCAGACTGATATATTTCAATCACCTTCTTCCTCATCATTTCTGGAATTTCTTTCAATTTTGGCATAGAGTGTTACTGGGTAAGACCTTTTAACCAACTTCATGCTGTTGAAAAAGTTCCATTTAAGTGATGATTTGATTGAACAGGGTTTGCAGTAATCAGACCTGGTTGTGTCTAGTGCAGCTGAACCCTATTATGAATGCAGATTCATAGATTTGGGGAAATAGTAACTACTGGGGCAAATAAATTTTCACACAGGCCCAGTTGGTATTGGATAACTTGTTTGCTTCAATAAATACCATTATCACTTATAAACTGTATTTTGTGTTTACTCGGGTTGCCTTTGTTTACTCTTAGATTTTGTTTTAATTTCTGAAACAATTTAGTACGAGATGTACACAAAAACAGAAGAAATCAGGCAAATACTTTTATACAGTACTGTATATACTCCAGGAGTTATGGTAGTGTGCTGCTCCACTTGGTTGCAAAAAAGGTTACTTATAAAATGAATAGACAGACATACAGGAGGATATTTTCAGGCCTGACAGAGGGATTAAGACCAAAACCGTCGCTTCAGCCCAGAAAGCAGTGCCTCATTGAACTTTTACAATACTAACACCTAAAACATAAACTAGACTCTAGTTATACAAAAGTGCCATTTTAGAAGCAATACAAATATTATGTAGAATACCTGATACATTAATGTGTCCTATACCATGAAGCAATATACAATATACCAAGAAGACAGAATTACGAGAGTAGACTTAGACTCAAAATTTACTGTCCATAAAAAATGGTAAACTTATTTGAGAGTGGATTAAAACTGTTGCTAAAACAGAGAAACACTCGGATAAATATGACTTCTGTAACACCCAAGAAACATGAGCAGTCAGTAAACAGCTGCATTAGATCTCATAATTCTAGCAACATTTGGCTAAAAACTCATATCAATCAGTTTTTCCCCCACTGTGCGAAAAGAAAGGAGCCTTAATAATAAGATAAAAGAGTAATATGAGTGCAAAGAAGATAGAAATAAGCTACTTTTCTTTTCTTTCAGTTCTGTTTCCAGCTTTGGCTAATCTAGTGTCCTACTTTCACCAAGTTTCCTCTTTTTCATGTGCATGCTGCTAAGGACCACAGTGACAATCTTCAAAATGTATCTTCAAGTGGAGATATCCTCATCTATAGAAACTATTTTTATTAAACATTTCTACAACACTCAGTCATTATGCAAAAAAATGCATAAAAATGACTTTTCTTTAATGCCTGCTTCTTTCATTATGGCACTATATCCTTTGTAGTTTACATTTTATTTTTGCTGTGGAGATGAGATGATGATGAAGTCTTTTTTGCCTTTTGAGCAGATCTCCAGAAGCAGATAAGAGGGAAGTATAAAGTGGCCACTTACCATCGACAAAGCTGGGGAAAGATGCCGTCTTCTTCGATGGCTGGGAAACAAGAAGAAACATCCAAATAAGAAATGCCATGAGATGAAATGTGTGTATAATGAGCTTGGCTACTAAAACTGAATTAAAACACTAACAAGTTCATTGCTTTACTTTTACTTACAAACATCAGGACAAAGCTCCAACAAAACAAAATGGCAACAATAAGCTTTGTTGAACACACAGAACAATAGCAAATACACACTGATTCTAATTGGTGAATGGCTCATGATCCAGCCAGCCAATGTTAAATCAGCACACACAACATGTCAGTTATTCAGACTATGATCTCTACCAGTTTGTGGTGAGGTCTCTGAGTGAAAGATACTGCAGCGGACTGAGTAATAGCAATCGATTTGTGACAGCCATCCAAATGGAAAGTCAGCATTGAGAGAGTATCTATGCCCATTAATTGCAGTTGAAGAGAAGAGCCCCAAAGCTGCATCAGTCAGTGTAATTAAATGAAGACCATGCAGCAAAAGATGTATACTGTAGCTTCTTAGAAATAAACAGCCATCTGTCCTTGGCTGTTCTTCTGTTTTCTTAGATCCATGCACAGTGACCGAGAAACTTTCCCACTAGATTACACTGCAGATAAAGACGGTATACTAAGTTTTGCATCCCGAGCTACCCGAGAAAAAAGTGCTACATAAAATACAGGCTCCTGTAACATAAAGTAAAGGGAAATTGCCCCATAAATTGAGACAGACCAGTGGAGCACTCACAAGACGGACCTTGAGAAGATGAAGACCTCTCCAATCAAATATAACACCCAGCAGCCGTAATAGAGACATTGTTCTGCTTGGTGAGGAGCCAAATTTGCAGAGTTCGTTTGAATGCAAATGACACGCTAATTATTCTCAAGGCAATTACCCAGTAAGAATGACTCTACTCGAACAGTTTCTGCTCGTCCAACATGTGATACATTCACTGAAATTAACACATTAGACTGTATAACTCTAAGAGGCCAAAGTATCTGATTTTCTACCTCAAGAAAAGCAAATTAGTGTGTGTGTGTGTGTGTGTGTGTAAAGTCTTTTTATTACCTACATCAACAGTGAGATCAAATAGCACCAACACACTAGCTAACACCACTAGCTAAAGGTGCCATTTGTAACTTTTAAAAAAGGTTTTGATACCTGTAATAATTACACACTCTATATTACATACAGATGACAAATTAAAGGAACAAATGTGTTACACTGTGAGGGAATTGTACTGGAATGGTTTGGCTCCACTTGTCCCCTTAGAAGGAAGGGTCACTGCAAACCAATACAAAATTGTTCTGACTGATCACATTTATCCTACGATGAAACATAGGATAACTCCAACCCCATTCACAGGGCACAAGAGCTCACTAAATGGTTTGATGAAGATTTAAAAAACAAAAACAAAAAAAAAACAATAGTCACCAGATCTCAACCTAACTGAATGCCAAAGGGAGATAGATGTGGAGTAATGTGTTAGACAGTGCTCAACATCACCATCATCATCAAAACACCAACTTGGGGAATATCTTTTGGAGAATGGTGTTTATTAATTCCAGCAAACTGTGGCCCAATACCTTCCTAAGATACTTTATGCTGGTTTTTCCTTCAATTTGTCTGTAATTATATAATTATAAAAACTGTGATTTGCCATTCAACGGATCATGCTGTAGTTACTGTCGTTTCTTGCTTTTATCATTTTGTTTACATTTTTCTGAACCTGGAACAGAGCATCTTGTCTATGCTCCATTTCATTAAAAGCCAACTGATGAGATAGATATATGTAGTTTCAAAAGTGGGTCTGAGGTTGTTTTTTTTTTTTTAGAGGGAAGAAGGATTGCTTGTGTTTCATTTCAGTTGCAAGCAGAGAAAATTACAAACTGCTCCTTTAAGACTTATGTCTTACGCTACTTGTATTATTCTACAAGCAAACAGACAGATGTGTTTCCTTGTTCATTGATGATATGCATTATGAATAAAACAGACTAAAGTAATCATAGTGGTTCTTTAGGGCAAAATTTAATGGTTCCACCTCAGGGACGTTGTTGTTCTCCAGAGGTCCATTGAGATCGGAGCGTTGCTGTTTTCTTGGCTGCTCTGCACTGTTTGACACCTAGAGAAAGAGAGAGAGAGAGAGAGAGAGAGAGAGAGAGAGAGAGAGAGAAATGAAACAGGAAGAAGACCCCATAAGCACACTAAATGAGTTTCAGTGTAATTCCTCCAGGGATATAAACCCTGTGGGTAGAAGAGAAGCAATACAAAGCTTGTCAGATGACAAAAGATGAAGAATAGAAAAGATCAAAAGGAGAAGTGAAAAAAGCAATCTGTCAGTTCCTGTAGGAATCCCTTCCAACAGTGGAATGGTCTGACCCATATCACCCCCAGTCACAGCTACACTAATTTAAGTTCCACGGTACTACAAAACCAACACACAACTACAAAGAAAGCAAAAGCTTCTTGGTATATATACCTTTCCTGAAGTTTGAATGGGCAGATAACTGCATATTCTACAATAAAGGTCAGGTTATATATACCTATGTGTGGTCACAATCTAGCAGAAATGAAAAGTTTCTGAGCAGTGGAGCGACAGATGTAGCAAGGTGTTTTCCAGTCCATGGCAGAACAGGCTGTGCTCCTGGAATCTCAATCAAGTTGCTTAACTGAAATTACTTGCTCAGAGATCAGGGTTAAACTTGAGCTGGTGGAAGTACATACATGTGTATATCTTGTGATTATAGACCAAACAAGAAAGCTAACCAGCTAGATAGCTAACTCACTCGGCCATACTTGTAGACTGTCTGCTTAGAAGGAAGATGTTCCAAGAAGATCATCTACAAGTATGGCCGAGTGAGTTAGCTATCTAGCTCGTTAGCTTTCTTGTTTGTCAAATGAATACATAACCTAGCTAAGTATTCACCAGTTTAGACAATTACATACGACACGTACTGACCTCCAAAGTCACACCCTGAAAAACAGCCTCCTTAGGGAAGATAGCATGAATGACACTGCAAAAGGAGGAGCTTACGGAATTGACAGGCAAGCGGAGACACCTCTCCGTCCTGACTGGTTGGAGTATTGGTGGTCCACATCATTTATTTTCAATTTTGTTTAAAGACTCTGCGGCAAGAGACAAGAGTTTCTCCTCTGTGAAGATATTTTATTAACTTCTGGAAGGTGAGGAGAACTTTGCCAAATATTACAATCACTAATCACACCTTCATATATTGTGCAGCCCTAGGTAAATAAATACTGTAGATATGTCCTATTAATATGCCTGTCGAGCAAAATGACGAATGCAGATAATCAAATTCTTTTCTGTCTCTGAATAATAAAAAAGACAAAATCAAGAAAAAATGTTGTGTGTTTGTCCTGTTGCATTAGGAAAATCTACCAAACATCAATCAATAAATTACAGGTTTCAGATAAGTTGAAAACACTTTGATTACACTGGCCTTGACCTTCATGGACAATCAGGCAAGTACAATCTTTAGAAGACTGTATATTGCTCTCATCATCTCCAATCCTCTTTACAGGAAAAATGGAACAATTTAGTGGATATAAAATGAAACATATTTTCAGAGAGTACAATAATACAGTGGGAATGATATATGTTCCAAAAAAAACACAGAGCTATTTGTGAATACAATATGAACCGAATGAAAACACAGTTAAATTCCATTATATTATGCGCTAAACTCAACAGTAATACTTAAAGAAGAACTGAACTGTCTGAATGTACTTGCTTGTGATTTTTCAAAAGCAATATTTGTTGTGACTTTCATTTTCCCATATGCTGTTATCAGAATATTGGCTTTTGCAATACTAATAGTGCAGATGTTTGCAATATATAAACAAGCCCCTTAATCAATCTCTAAAAGCCAAAGTTAAATTAAGCATGCCTTGTGATAGGTTAATATAGTGTGGCAGAGGGGGATGATCAAGCATCAGGAACATAGGAACACGCCTCTGGGTCCTGAAACCCACAAAGGTCGGCCACCTATTCTTCTTAGCACAGCAGCTCAAGGACTCCTGTCAGCGATAGATGCTGGCTGAGGAATGGGATGCCGAGGGAATTCTCAATCTGATGGTGCTAGAGCAATTCATTGCACGACTCCTGGCAGGAACAGCAGAGTGGGTCCAGTGTCACCAACCGGTGATACCCATAAGTAATGGCTCTACGCAACATCTCAGCATGCAGCGTTGTGAAGGCATTCTTCCAAGTTATCTCCTGAGTTGGGATCACTAAAGAAATTCTGACTGACCAGGGCACTTCTTTTATTTCATGCACCCTTCATAAACTGTACGAATTGTTATGGATTAAACTGATTTGCACCAGTGTTCACTGAGATGTGGAAGTCAACTATGAGGTCAGGCAAACAGATAGAGGTGACCCACTACAAATATGTTACCTCAACCTCCTCAATTGCTCTGGAAATTGTGGTTTCAGAGAGAGAGGAGCTGGGACTGGAGATGCCCTCAAAAAACGGAGCTCATTCCACCCTGGTTCCATGTGGAGCCCAACTCTTGCCATCCCAGACAGCATAGGTTGCCGTGCTGCAAGGGGAATTTTCCGATGTGTTTTCCCCTCTAATCAGTTGCACAAAGCTCATAGAGCACCACATCGAGACTACAGGTGTGGTTGTACACAACCACACCTATTGTTTACCCGAGCACAAGAAAAAGGTAGTTCAGGAGGAGGTCATGGCTATGCTTGACATGGAGGTAATCAAGGAGACACAGTGGTTGGAGCAGCCCTGTGGTTTTGATGCCCAACGCTGATGGGTCAGTCCAGTTCTGTGTGGACTAGAAAAGCCAATGTGGTGTTTAAATGGCAAGCATTGATGTACTACTTTTTTCCCTCCATTTGAGTTGCACCAATTTGTCACCCTTCCGTTTGGTTTGTTTGGAGCTGCAGCAGAGTTTCAATGTCTCATAGACAGAACACTCTGCCCACACAGTGAATATGCCACTGCCTACTTAAACACATAATCATTATTGATTGCAATCGATAATAATTGGCAGCAACATTTACAACTTATCAACAATCTTAGAGCTGTCCTGAAATCTTGAGACAGGCAGGATTCACAGCAAACCCAGACAATTGTGCAATTGGGTAAGTGGAAGTACTGTATCTGGGCTTACACTCGGGCCATGGGCAGGTGCATCCCCAAATTGATAACACAGGTTGTGGCCTGCCCGAGACCCAAGACCAAACAGGGGGTGAGGAAGTTCATGGGCCTGGCTGGTTATTATCCTAAGTTTGTACCTAATTTTTCACATGTCATCAGCCTGCTGATTGACCTCACTAAAAACAGTGCCAGATCCAGTCCAGTG
Organism: Ictalurus furcatus; assembly: GCF_023375685.1. Taxonomy (NCBI): domain Eukaryota; kingdom Metazoa; phylum Chordata; class Actinopteri; order Siluriformes; family Ictaluridae; genus Ictalurus; species Ictalurus furcatus. The sequence continues at coordinate 7,863,247 of NC_071281.1, forward strand.
TATGGAGCTATGTGAGCGGGCCAGTTAAAAGTGTTTTTTTTTGCGGGGTCCCGCTGTTGTATTCTCCTGACTTTTCTCGCCCTTTTGTTCTGTATACTAATGTGTCAGACAGAGGACTGGGGGCTGTTTTGTCCCGGGTGGTGGAGGGGGAAGACATCAGCCGAATGCTCACAGGGAGGGAGAGTAAGTACAGCATGACAGAGAAGGAGTTTCTGGCCATCAATTGGGTGGTCCTCACCCTTCAGTACTACCACCTGGGGTGCCCCTTTATCCTCTGTTTAGATCATGCCCCGCTCCAATGGCTCCACTGAATGAAGGATGCCAAAGTGTGCATCACTCGTATCTCGCACTTCAGCCATTGAAGGTCAAGGTGGTCCACAGGCCGGGGGCACAGATGGTGGTGGCGGATTACCTCTACCGTCAGGCAGAGCGAAGGCGTAGTCGGACAAAGAGGAGGCGGGTAAAACCGGCAGGCAACACGTGATGATTCTCAGAGAGAGGGGGACAGAGCTGATAGAAGTTGCACATAACACAGATGCACACCCACACATGCCGGAATGTGAGCTTGGAAAGTTTTGATGAACTTGAATGAGGCAAAAGCTACAAAATATTGGGACAGTGTTTTTTTTGTTGAGTGTTGAAAGCACACTGAAAAGTGCTATTTGGAAAAATAAAGCAAGCACCAAGCTCTGTCAAAGTCAAAGTCACCTCTCTACCAAGTCCTCCTTCCCACCCACCATCACACACACTGGGTTCTACATATTGATTCTGAAATTGAAAATCTGTATTCAGAACCTAGAATTATTATGGATTTATATGCAATTAAATTAGGGATGTGGAAAAATGCATGTGGCATAAAATTTGGCCAGACAGATGCGTCTTTCAGTTATATACAATAACAACCTGATATGTTGTAGTTGGTACTTTAAAGGAAAGCAGTCAACCATCATTCAATCTGTTATATTGATAACAAAACTTCACACTGACATTTATTTTTTGGGCAATGTGAAATACACCAAATAAACAATAGAATGTCTTTAGAGGCGGATATAAATACATATATATATATGACACTGATTCATTCATCTTTAGTAAGCGCTGTACCCTGGTCAGGGTTGCAGTGGATCCAGAGTCTATTCAGGGAACACAGGGCACACGTTGGGAATATATCCTGGATGGAACACCAATCCATCATAGTATAAATGTGACATTACACAATAAGTGATCATATGAATCATCCACATATGAGCTGTGCTCATAAATTTGCATACCCCTTGCAGAATCTGCAAAATGTTAATAATAAAAAAAGAGGAATCATAAAAAAATGTTTTTTTATTTAGTTCTGCCCTGAACACAACTATTACAAAAGTTGCAAACATTCACTGATGCTCCAGAAGGCAACACAATACATTAAGAGTTGGGGAGGGGTGTAAACTTTTGAACAGGATAGGTGTAAATTGTTATTATTTTGTCTTCTGGGAAATGTGTAAATCTTATTTAGCGTCTGAAGGGCATTACTAAATGAAAAAAAAATAAGATCTTTAAACAAAAATAATAATAAATTACACCAATCATTCTGTTCAAAAATTTACACCCCCCTGGCTCTTACTGCAGTGTGTTACCTTCCTAAGCATCAGTGAATGATTGCACCTTTTGTAATAGTCGTGTACGAGTCCCTCAGTCGTCCTCAGGGTGAAAAGATGGATCTCAACATCATATAGTCACTGTTGGAAAGAGGTCAAATATGCAGAAGATGCTGGAAAAGTAAAGAATGTGCAGGACCTGGAGGATTTTTCTGAAGAACAGTGATCAGTTTAACTGCTCAGGACAGACAAGGGACTCATGAACAACTCTCACAAAACATAAACACAGTCGATGATCATCCAGGTAACAACACATGGGATTAAGAATCAAACGTATGTAAACTTTTGAACTGGTTCATTTGTGTAAATTCAGTTATTATTGTGTCTTGTGGACTATATGTAAACATCTGTTATGTGAAATAATTTATTTAGGGCAGTACTAAATAAAAAAACTAAATGCAATTTTAATGATCCTTTTTTTCTAAATTATTCACATATTGCAGATTCTGTAAGGGGTATGTAAGTTTATGAATGAAGCCTTGACAAAGCCATGATATTTTTGTCGAAGCACTGAGCGGTTTGGAGGTGATTTGAAGAGGTGGTGTCTTAAATTTATCTAACACAGAGCTGTAACCATAGCAGATGAGTGCTTGTTTAGCTTAGCAAACCACTGATAAAAGTAGTTTTGTAAAAATGTGAAGGTGATAATCTATTAGAAAATCTTGACTGTCATAGCTGTCAGAACCCTAACAGTAATGCCATCGCTGCTACGATGCCTGAAACAGGCATAGCCATCTAAAGACAGTTCTGTGCAGAAAATCCGATTCATTATGCTATGAACCACAATGAAGAGATAATCACAACTTCATTAACTATCTGTAAGAATGTTTGGTCTAATTTTTAGCTGTGTGACCTCCTTCCCTTACCTGTTCCCTGTGCTGCTCCTGTGCCCATCTCCTCCTCTCCTCTGGTGTGTGCAAGTGCGCTTTTGAGCTCCTCTGTGGCTGTGGGTTGTGCCCAGCAGGGGGGATGTTGAGGGTTTTGGGTCTGCCGTCATGGCGGTGTGGTGTGGGGTAAGGAGCTGGTTCGGCTTTGGGCTCAGCTTCAGCCTGGTAACGCCCGGGCACGGGTGCCAGCTCCTCCGGGCTCTGATCGGTCCCACTGCTCAGACTGCCCATGCTCATGCTCATCTTAATCTCAGCTACAATCTGATCAATGTCTTCCTCTGTCTCTTCACCTGTTTCACCCTCTATGCCCTTGTGGCCTGCATACATGGAGTTCCCATTGTCCTCTGGGGCATAGTAGTCCCCTGTGTAGACCTCTCTGTCTTGTTCCTCCTCTGGTTCCTCCTCTTCATTAGGGCAATACTCCTCACTCTCCTCATCATCCTCCTCTTGTTCCTGTGTTTGAGGAAGAGCTTGGTCCTGGTGATGGTACTGATGGTGTGGATGGTGATCAAGGACTGGTTCAGGTCTCCCGTCATATATCTGCTGATCCGAGTCCTGCTCCAGAACTTCACAGCGCACCTCACCATCACCCTCCACCCACTCCTCCACTGCTTCTTGGCACTCGTCTGTTTCTGGGGGTGGCTCAGTGCGCCCATACCTGCCCTCGTTACAGTCCATCCCCTCCAGGTAACTGTCATCCTCCGGACAGTAGCGGATGTAGTATGTCACTCCCTCATCTTCTTCAGGCAGTCCTTCATCGTAGTCCTCTTCATCCTCTGATGTATTGTTGACGTAGTCCGAGCTTGAGTCTCCATCGAGGCTGTCTGGATGGCCATGGTAGTTGGAGTGGGTGTGATCTGGGGTGGCAGGATGGCTGCTGGGCAGATCCACCTCCTCTTGGTCACAGTAAGGGGGTATGGGGGTTTCAGAGTCTTGTCGCTCTTCACACTCTTTGCTGGGATAAGGGGTGGGGCAGGGACATGGTGCTGGAGCATGAAGCTCTGCTGAGGCCATGCTGCTACTGGCCCCAGGCCTCTTCCTCTGAGCCATAGAGAGAGCTCACTGACCTTCCATCTCTAGGGATCTTCAGTCCTGAGACACAAAAGAAAAGACAATAACATGAGTGGGGTTTTCTAGGACTAGCAAACTACCAGTGATGGCCCCTTTATGCTTAATTGCTACATGATTGCTGTACAATATTTAACACTAACACTTACCCTAAGCTATCAGAGAGTGAAAGCCACATGAAGCCATCACATTTTACTGAACTGCTGAACATGTAATAATACTTCTAATCAGTAGACCTAAGCTAACAACCAGCCATGAATGGTTAGCATCACCATACCTTCCACCCAGAGAGCAAGGCCACAAATAGCTGTAGCATCACTGTGAGTCACAATTTCCTGATGATACGATAAACACTTAGGCACTTGTACCACTTGGGAGTCTTTTGAGAAGGTTCAATCTTTGTGCATCAGACCCTTAGCAGAGAGTGTGTTTATCTTCACCACTGATACTATCCAGAACCCTGTTTAGAATATAACGCTGCCAAGTCACAAAGAACAAATGAAGACAGAACAAATACAAGAACAAATGCCTACACAACTACAGACAATAACTAATGAGACCAAATTACACCCATAGACTAAAGCACTGTTGAATCCCATCGATCCTCTCAGCCAAGTAGCAATGCCTCACTCCTACACAGTAGGAAGCTGGATCACTTTAACTGCCCAGTGCCTGATCAATTACTATTATTGAGCTGGACAGATCTTCATTTACAAATTGCAAGTGTTGCCTGACATGTCCATAGCACTGGGGGCTGGACACCAGCCTAGACGTGAATTCAGACCAAAAAAAGCCGGTATTTATTTTTCTACTTAATTAGAGCCTAGAATAGTCTAAAATAAGCAGGATAATGTAATCGGTACATAAAATCAAGGAATGACTTGGCCGGAGAGGCGGGATTAATCTTGCGTCCCAGAATTCCAGTTGGAAAGGGTGTGGCAGTGATTGTAGTAAATTAATGCGCAAGTTCTTACTGTGGAGAGTTTCTGCTGTTTTTAATTTAAAAAGTGTAAATACCGGTGCAAGAAGATACATTAGGAATTCTTGATACACACTATATAATCAAATCCAAATGAATGAGAAAAGACAACAAGAACATGTTCTGTATTCTGAGTCACACACTAATACACACACACACACACACACACACACACTGTGCCATCTCCACCAGCAGCCTCTCAGAAGGGCTTTTGTTACTGCTTTCCACTATCTCTCTCTCTCTCTCTCTCTCTCTCTCTCGCTGCCATTATTATGCCTTCCATCACCAGATATTACAGCTGATAATCACGCATATGCCTGCACAAAGAAGCATGAATGTGGAGAGGACAGAGACCCCCCCCCCACACACACACCGAGACACAGACTACACACCACACTTACACTAACACTCCACAGACTCTTTACACTCTGACCAAGCTTTCTCATATTACATTTCTCATATCACCTTTCACAGCATGTCACCACTCTTAGATCGCATTCTGTACACACCTCAACAAAAGAGCTCTCCAGGGAAATCACACCTCTCAAGCTGCTGTTTCAATCACTGTGCAGCAACCACCCAATTCTATAGCACCTACAAATCACGCAGGTGAATAAGGCTTCTCTGTCCTACCTGTTTCCCCTGGATACTGGTGTCACATGGACGTGCAAAGAACTAAGCAGCAGTGTAGAAATGATTGACTGCTATGCCTTGAAGCCTCCCCCCATTTTTCCTGCTGCTCCACATCCCTCCTACTCTAAAAGTCCTGGCCAATCCTAGCTCTGAATCGCAGAACTAAAAGCTAAACACCACCCCTAGGGACCCATGACCCTTTGCCTCTTTGTTCACCCCTGAATGCATTAACCACACCTATTCTGCAGCTTTGTCTAGAGACTCAGTCAGAACATATGACATATTTGTTTTGTCCATTAACACCACAATGGAACAACAGAGGAGAAAGAGTGGAATGATATGATGTAGGTATATTAATAATGTTCAGTAAAATGTATAGCCTTTGGAAGCATATCTGAGCCATGTGCATATCTAAAAAAGATTTCTATGCAGTGTGAATACATGTTGCTTGTTTCATATTTTGTATCGCCATGTATGTCCACTCTAGTCCTTGAACTCAAAACGTTGGCACACTGAAAATGCACCAGATTTTGCGTACATTCTTACGGCTTTTATTGAATTGTAATACATTACCATATCAATTGACTCTAAGGTCACATGCATGAAAAATCAATTCCGCCCGCTCTGTAGAACCAGGATCGCATCCTGACATCAGTTCGGCATGAAACACAAAAGGACGTAGAGGAGACTGAAATGAATAGAGTATAAAATTCTGACTTGCACTCCCTGTAAAGTCCTATAACACAAGTGAGGTGAATGATAGCAGTATGAAGATGCTCTCTGTGTAAGGAATAAGGCCAAATTCACTCGTAATTGTGACTGATAAAGGTTATTAATCAACCAGTAAAGACCATTTCAATTATTAATGCATTTAAGGGAAGTAATTCAATTTTTTTTTTTTATAGAATTACAAGGAGGAACAATTCCATCTACGGAGTGCACAACACTCTTGCCTGTTCCTAGAGTTATATCTGTTTTATCCCACTCTCAACATTTTCTTAACCTAGTTGGTACAATTCCAATAAAATAAACAACTTAATGTAAACAATTTAACCTTTTAAAGTTGTCGGTTGTTACCGGAGGGATATTCTTTGTGCAGGCATATATGTGGCTGTACTGCAATTTGTTTTGCTTGAAAGCATACTAAACAGTCGAGAGAGAGAGAGAGAGAGAGAGAGAGAGAGAGAGAGAGAGAGAGAGAGAGGGAGGAAGAAAGAATAAGAAGAAACAAAATCCCATCTGAGAAGTGTGTTCTCACTTAAACTACTTTAATTGGCAAAACAACTAATAAGATATCTCTTACTAGAGGTGTAATGATTTTTTTTTATCCTGGGATCAAACTTTGAATAAATTTTTAACACTTTCTGTCTTAGATGTATTGATTCTAATTATACAGTATAATTATTCTAGATGTATTGAGCTCTAAATATCACACAGTACCACAAATCCTAATTTTATTTAAAAAGTTTTCAAATTAGTTGGCCCCTGTGAAAAACATCTCATTAAACTAAAATGGTTCAGAAGCGCTAATTAAGTGCCTAAACACCATGTGTTTCCCACATTTGGACTATTTATTGTACTTGTAGTTTTATTGCTTTTAGTTTCATAACTGGAAAGCATGTTTACAAGGCAAGGCAATTTTATTCATACAGCCAATTCATAGAACAGAGGCCTCTGTTTGAGATTAGTCTTACATTTGGGATTTTACTTATACACGTTTACACAGTCTTTTTAAACTCCTGCCATGCCAAAATAAGCTCTCAAACCCACAACCACCTACAATTTATACCAAGCCCGAAGACATTAAGGGTGTATAGTATAAGCTCGTCTCTCCCTTACACTGATTCTGATTGGATCCACACAAATTATGAGTTTTGATTAATGATGGTCTCTCACAGCTAAAAAGAGACCATCAAATACTGGGGAAAGTATCAACAATACCTTTATTGTCATTGTATAAGTACAGGGAGAACAAAGCTGCTGCACCTGGACTCGCTGCCATATTTAACAAGAGCATAGTTTCAACTTTTTTATGGCAAAGTTACCATAACAAAAACTTAAGTAGCTACATTCTGTGAACATTGTGGGTGGCTTTGGAGGTTGAAAAATCTGAAGACTATTTATATATAGAAAATAGGATGTTGTAGTCCGTAGTCTGTACAACATGTAGGGAGTAAAAATAGAGCAAGAAACTAAATACCTAAGACTAGAAAAAGAGACAAGACTTTGAAATTCACTGCTTAGTAATTCAATTATAAAAATGTCATCCTTTCAATGCACATGAAAGAGATGGAGGATTTAAGTAGACAAACGTCTCATGGGTGTGCAGCAACAGGTGAGACTAAAAACACACATGGAAACAGGGTTTCATGCACAGGATATCATGACCATATCCCATATAGGGATATGGTCATTTCATAAGGAAAGAAATTATATAATGATGATGAGTCTTTATTGGTCTCATATGCATATGCACAGTGAAATTCCCAATTCCCATGCGCATACCCCAGCATGTCAGAAAGCTGGGGTCAGAGCAAAGGGTCAGCCATGATACAGCGCCCCTGGAGCAGAGAGGGTTAAGGGCTTTGCCCAAGGGCCCAAAAGTGGCAGCTTGGCAGTGCTGGGGCTTGAACCCCCGACCTTCCGATCAGTAACCCAGAGCCTTAACCGCCAATCCGCCACTGACCCCACTGCATATAGAGTATGCTTGATCTACAGGGACAGATTAAGGGTGGATGTGACCATCCCAACAGAGCAAAATGTCCAAGAAAAGGACTACTTATGAATGCATCTTTCACATCTTTTCAATTTCTGAGGGTATAGACGGCAGAGCTTTGAATATTTGCCAATCTGATACTGATTCTATTCTATTTAAATATTGCAAAAGCTGTTGTAAAAATGCATGTGTTGCAAAATGGGGCAGGAGGGATGCCATATTCTCTTTCCCCTGTCCATCACAGCAATGCAGAAGAGGGTAAACAAAGAAGAGGGTAAATAGTGCTTTCCTTTTGAGTGTATTAAGCTGTCCTGTGATGCAGCAGTTTGAAAATGTTTGTGTACCAGCTAATGATACAGTTATGAAAAAAATAAGTACACCCAATGGAAATTGTTGGCTTTTATGATATATTTGGACAAGCAAACAGTTGATCATCTTTGAAACAGTGTCTATTAATAAATTTGATATACTGGAACAAAACCATAAAGAAAAATAGCTTTTTAAATCATTTATTCAACAGAAATATCAATAGATGTGATACTCTTCTGTCGAAAGAGTAAGTACACCCTTGTCCTCAGAAACTGGTATTGCCCCTTTAGCAGTAATAACTTCTTGTAGGCTTTTTGCATAATCGTCCATCAGTCTCTAACATCGGCATGCTGGAATTTTTGACCACTCTTCCATGCAATATTCTTTCAGTTGTAAGATGTTTGAGGGTTTTCTTGCATGTACTGCCTGTTTCAAATCACCCTACATTTCAATGGGTTTCAAATCCGAGGCCATTCCATAACCCTCCATTTCTTCTTTTTGAGCCATTCCTTGGTGGATTTGCTAGTGTGCTTAGGATCATTATCCTGTTGAAAGGTCCACTTTCTATTCAACTTCAACTTTCTGACAGATGGCCTCACATTATCTTCAAACACTCTTTGATATGATGCAGAATTCATAGTTGAATCAGTGAATGCAAGCTGTCCATTCCCTGAAGCAGCAAAGCAATCCCAAACCATAACATGTCCACCCCCGTGCTTCACAGTTGGTATGAGGTACTTCTCCTGAAAAGCTGTCTTTGGCCTATGTCAAACATGTCTGCTGTTACTGTGGCCAAACAACTCTATCTTTGATTCGTCTGTCCAGAACATATTATTCCAAAAGGTCTTTGCCTATATGCTCATTGGCAAACTATAGTCTTGCAAAGGCTTTTTCCTGGCACGCCTCCCATGCAGGTCAAATTTGTGCAATCTCTCTCTGATTGTAGAAGCATGCACTTTGATACCAAGAGTTGCAAGACTTACTAGCAGATCCTGTGATATAAATTTGGGGTTCTTGGAGACTTCTTTTTGCATTCTGCTCTTGGGATGAATTTGCTAGGACGGCCAGTCCCAGACAAATTGGCAGTCATTTGAAATCTGCGTCCCTTGTACATTATTTTCCTTACAGTTGAATGATGTATTTAAAATAATTTGGAGATCTTTTTAAATCTCTTGCCAGACTCGTAGGCATCCACAACATTTTTTCTGAAGGCCTTACAGAGCTCTTTAGATCTTGGCATGATGACACCACACACCTCAATAGCAAAGGGAACACCAAACACTAGATATAAGAGGGGTGTAAATAAGACTGGTTCCACCTGCCCTCCCTAAGCAGGTTCTAATTACTGGCACCCAATCTTGAGCACCTGATTCTAATTTTATGGATTTGAAGGTGTGATAAATGTAGGGGTGTACTAACTTTTTCCATGTGACTTTTTGTTCATTTAAATTGTGAAAACTCCTACAAAATGTCAATGTGACGAGGAGGAGGGAGGGGTCAGGCTGTGAGGACGTCCGCCTGGCACTGAGTTGCCTAAACAGTGGGAGAGCACGATAAAGGAGCAGCTAGAAGTGCCAAAGGGAGAGAGAGAGACACATGTGCGCTTTGGTTTGAGTTTCTGTTGTGTTTTATGTTAGGTTTTTAAACCTTATGTTGACATTCAGCCAGTTCCCGTCTCCTCATTGCCTGTCTTTAAGTTTGTTACAGTCAATTTTATGTGTCATTTGATAGCGTGTATCAACTTTATGAATAGGCGCTGTTTCAAAGAGGATCAAATGTTTGCTTGTCTAAATATGTTAAAAAAGCCAACAATTTGTACTTATTTTTTCACATGACTCTAACCTAAAATGAAAATAATGATCCTGACTGATTTATGTTTAAAAATTAGCTGAAGTAGGGAACTTTTTTGGTTAAAAATGAACAAAAATCAATTATTGAGCAAGTACATAAAAAAATCAGTGTTGGAGAGATGGGAAAGGAGATTACATTAGAACCATAACTACTATTAGTATATATATGACTATGTTATGCTTGTTTTTTTGTTATAACCTGTAATAACTGTGGGAGGGTGAAATACACTACAGCACTGATATTATTGTGAGGCTGTGAGCAGACAGTGTCGGTGCATTGGGGAAAATTGCGACAGTAAATGGGGGAAAAAACGAAGCCGTTTGTCAGATTTTCCTAACAAGAAACCATATTTTTTAAAACAAGCCCAAAAAACCACAACCCGCATTTTTCAAATGACTTCAGAAAAAAGAAGCCCAAAGTCACGTATTATAAGTGGACTTGGCAACTCTGATATACCACAATCCATCATTCACCCGCGCAGAGGAGCAGCGCAGAAGCACAACCCACATTTAAAAAAAACCTCTGCAAGTAACTTGCAATTTTATGTTTCAAACAGAGATGGCGATAGAGAGGCAAAATTAAGCGCAGCAGCTTTAAATAGCCATAAAGGTGGAAGTATTTTGCGGACAATATTCAACAGCAATTGCAAACTGTATTTGCAATTGCATTTCCTATTTGTGGATGCATAAATTGTGACATAATTCAAATGGTCGTGTATTACCATTTGCATTTTCATTTACCCGAACGTACAGTGTCTACCAAATTTCAAATTGGAAACACAAAGTTTATTTGCAATTGCATTTCCCGTGTGTTACGCATTATGATCCAGTCATACTGAAATATGCAAATAACAGTTGCATTTTAATTTCCTCAGTGTGGAGTATTTAGCCTGCCAATATACAAACAGAATGGCAAATATCCCTTTGCATTTGCATTTCCCGTGCACAGAAACCTGCCAATCAGTGTTGGGGTGGGCGTATACTATGGGGCGTGTTTGTATTTGGAAGTGACGTCACTCACAGTCGACCGCATTTTAGACTGGCTCGCGGTCACCGAAGATTCAGTGCACATTCGAGATTCTATCTTCTATTTCTCAAACAATAAACACACAGAAAGGACAAAATGTGTATTGTCTTACTCTGGAGTAAAACGAGAACCAAGTACAATGGAATATATTTTTAATTTTTCTGCCGTTAAATCCCCCTGAAGCTAATCTCTCAGAAACGCCGCTTAGCAGCGCTTTATAGTAATGAAGTCAGTTAGGGACCGTTTAAAAATTGCATGACCTGAGCAACTGTGTAAGATTCTAGCAAAATTACAGTCTTCTACTTCACACAATAATGTATTGCAGTATGGATACAGTATTTATTAGTCTTAGCAACTACAGCAAAAAAAAAAAAAGTGGTTTTTATTGCTACATTTTTTATACTGTAGAAGTCACTCATGTAAAACCCATTTCTTTTAAAAAAAAAAAATTAAAATAAAACATTAAAATAAAACAAACCAATTAATCTATTTGTTTTAGTTGATAGAAATAATGACCTGTATCCTAGTATATTTGGTTTTACATGAGTAACTCTTACAATCAAAAAGTTATTGAATTTTAATTACTTTTCTATTTTTAACCAAAAAAAGCCCATTATTTTCAAAAATCGATTTGTGTCTCTGATAGTAACAATGGAATATAATATAATGTGAATCATAGCATTTGTTGAGTTTCATTTCTATTTGTTTGCAGAAACAAAGGTAATAATAAAAACCACTTGCTTTTTTTTTTTTAACAGCATTTTGCTGTAGTTCGGATCAATAAACTGGTGTAAACAAGCTCTGCTACCGATTGATGAATCAGCACCGCTAATAGATGGCTCAACTCAAACTCAAACATGTTTAACAACAAGGTAGGACTAAAATAGAAAACTGCATCTATTATATTACTAGATATTACAGCACAAAGCAATTACGTCAATGCCTCTTTCATCCACTGCAAAGAACCTATTAGTAAAAATATATATAAATATATATATATATATATAGAATATAACATCAAACACAACAGCAACATGGTTAAAATAGCAGAAACATATCAAGAACCTGCCATCTAAAAACCAAGGACATTTATCTTTACAACAGATCACAAAGTCACAACTATTTTATCCTGAAATGATCCAGAAGAGATCATTAACACAACCAATTAACCCCAACCAGACACCCATAAGAGCAGGTTTACTTGTTTGATGCAGAACATGACTGGCAGGGACAAAAGAAAAAGAAAGAAAAGCTGGATGAGGGGGGGGAAAGGTCAGCTGGTGTTCGGATTGTCTCTGGTAAGAGTTTTCCCCAGTGGTCCTTCATCTCCATCACCACAAGGAAAACCGACACCATCCACCTTCCTACAATGTTGGGTCCTTTGAGCAAGAGGCGTTCTTTCATTTCACACTTTCTCTGATCAAATCAAATTGGATAGCTTTGAAATTCTTCATTTGCTTCAGAGTATTTCCGCTACAGAATTTCAGCTGTCCTGGTGGAAAAAAAAAAGCCTTTAAAATAAAATGGCACAAAAATATATATGAGATATTTTGAAAAGATTAAAGTCAGTCCATGTGAAAAATGCTCTACAATAGAGCCAGGGCAAATTACTTTTATGTTTTGCGCTAGGAATGAATAAGCGTCACACAGGAGACCGGGAAACTGGATGTAGATTAAAAGTTTTACATTTAACTGACTACCATGGTCAAAGGGTGTATATCTGTTCTTCTGATTTTGAAACAGTGCAATACTACGCAATACAACGTGATGTTGTTCATGCAGCAGCTCATTTTAATAAAAGTGGTAGCTTTGACACAAAGAAGCCATGCGAACCTCACTGGGACTGACAGACCCAGGAGCCATGTTTCCTTCATTGGAACAGACAGAAGCCAGACTTCCTTCACAGAACTTACAGAGGCCACGTCTCATTCCCTGGGACTGACAGACAAAGAGGCTAAGCCTCCTTCACTGAGATTGTCAAGAGTAGAAGCCACACCTCCTTCACTGGGTTACTAGGAGTAACAAAGAGGCCACACTTCCTTCACTGGGACTGACCAACACAAAAAGGCCACACCTCCTTCACTGGGACTGACAGACACAAAGAGGCCACACCTCCTTCACTGGGACTGACCAACACAAAGAGGCCACACCTCCTTCACTGGGACTGACCAACACAAAGAGGCCACACCTCCTTCACTGGGACTGACCAACACAAAGAGGCCACACCTCCTTCACTGGGACTGACAGACACAAAGAGGCCATGTATCCTTTGCTGAGAATATGATAACAGTCTACTAAAAGTCTATTCTCATCTCTTCTCAAAAACCAGATTAAGTTCAAAATCAGGAAATAAACAAGACAAAGCATTTGTAAACAAAAACAGTGACACAATCCCTGTGACTGAATTCCTCCTTTTATCCAATTAGCACAACACATGTAAAAACACATACCAAGACACCCACATACACTGCAAAAAGGGAGCGAAAATCATCACCATATAACATCAGTAAATTGTGTATTACTAAATAATCACATGTTTATGAACACCTGGGGGGAAAAAGCTATGAGAAAGTAAACAAATATTTACTCAGATTTCTTGCTCCTTTACGGCTGAAATCATTCCACATTAATTCCTAGAGCAGCGATTAAAAACCCCCAAACCTCAGGAAGAGAAACCATGTTGGATTTGCAGTTATTTCCAGACACACATGTTCATTCATCAGCGTACTGGAAAAGGAGAGCCTAGTGTATTGAAGCCCTGCACTGTGATGCATGATTTCAATTGAACAGCCACAGAAGCCATGAAAAATTCGAGAGGATTTACAGCCTCTCTTTGATCTCGTGCTGGAATGACGAATGAAAATGTAGCACTGCAGAGAGGTAGAGAAAACATTGCAGCAATCAACGGCTCCTTCTCCAGGCTCTGGAAAACAGCGAGGAGATACAATACAACTAGGCATCATCCAGTGCCAAAAAAATAAACCTAGGTACAGAATGGTAAATTTGTGGATATAAATCTTCATGGGCCTGGCTCACTCACTAGCTCACTCATATGTTGCAGAAGGAAGATACTCCACAAGGGGACAGTATTTCTCATGACTGTATCATTGTTGAAAAAGCCTATGAGGACTGCATGTTTGCTTGTACATCTATAAGTAACGTGTAATTGTATATATAGAAGTAAAATGGCAAAAACACAGGCTATGTGATCACAAACTACAATCAATTACATTGTAGAACAACTGTTTGATTTAGGTGGCTTTCACACATGGCATGTTTGCAGCGGTACCAATCCGAACCCAGGTGCTTTTGCGTTCATCTTACATCATTACAAACGTGCTTGGAGAACACAACGCGACTCACCATTAAAAAAATATATATTATTTTGGTGCTATTAATTCGGAGCAGATATTATACGCAGCAGTGGACCTCTTCTGTGTCCCACAATGTTCCCCTGACACTCATGGTACACGTGTGTTGTGGAAACTAATGATGTCATCATCGGCTAAAACACACGCACAGGTTACTTTACTTCCTGAACAAATGCGGACCCGAGTACGAGTTGCGTTCACGTTCACGGGAATCGCGGCACAGTTCCAGTGCAACCGAACTGAGACCACCTCCTACAGGCAGTCTTGGGTCCGGTACCACGGTGCGCTTCCCGGTCCGCACGACAGTTTTCACATTACCAATTTTTCATGCAAACCGTGCTCTGTTTCGAACTAAACTGCCAGTGTGAAAGCTCCCATAGACAACTCCAGAATTAGGAGTTTCGCAGGTATTTGAGTACCTGGTTAATCATTTTGATGTGCCAGTATCCATTATACTCTACAACCACATTACGACTGTGAGAAAATATGAAAAAAGAAAAGCCTAATCTACCTTTTTTAAAATGCAGAGAGTAGCACAAGCTGGAGGTGTGCGTTGAAATGAAACCGGTCTTAGGAGAAGGAGGTCAGAAACTTGTAGGACAAAAGAGAGATAACACATTCCCAGTAAAGTACAGGAGGGGGGAATTTTTTTTCTTTCTTTCTGCAGTCAGATATGAAGCTCTCAAGATGTAGAAAAGCCACGTGTATTAAAATATATGTGTATATGGTGCATATATGGCGCTCGCACAGCCTGGTGCGACACATTTACTTCTGGTCAGGGTCACGGTGGTCTAAATTCGTTTATATATATATATATATATATATATATATATATATATATATATATATATTCTGGGAAACAGAACCAAATAAGTTCGTTACAAAATATCAGAGGGTGGTGCAAACAAAAATAACGTCGGAGATTGGTCAAAGCTTCTGCAGGAGTGGGTGGGATTGGTCAGAATACTGCTATCTTAAACTACAATGGACACAATTCATGTTATGGTTGGGCGATATTGAAGATACAAATTTACAACAATTCTCAATTACGATTTAAATTTTTTTAGTTTCTTACATAATGAAACTGAAAAAGGACAATGTCATTTAAACTGGTTTTATTAGAATGGATTTGTAGATGTGACGTACATGTAGGTGTACAGAAATAATAACAAACAGCACCATCTATAGCAATCAAATAGTACAAACAATGTTTTTTTTTATATATATATCCTTTAAAGGGACTGTTCAGGCAAGGTTTTTGCAAGCACAACAAACTTGTAGAAAAAAAGCAATGTAAGAAACAAAGAGTTTTCTTTAGCTAGATCCTTTCAAGAATAGTAAGCAGCCCTCATGTTGAAGTGCAAACGTAACTCCTTACAATTCAGTTAAGGAAAAGTGCAAAACATGAAATCCAGACACGTAAGGTAGTTCTTTAGAGGTTTCTTGACAGAAACACACAGCTATCTACCATTTCAGGCTTGAGGGATGCCCTCTGACAGGTAACAATGTACCCAGCCACACTGAAAACTCGCTCAGGAGGGCCACTGGTTGCAGGTATACAGAGGTATTTCTTCGCAAAGTTGCTTAGTTTGGAGAAGTTTGTTTTGTTCAGATTACGCCAATGAAGTAGTTTTGTCAGGGGACATCAAGTAAGCTGTCAGCTCAGCATTGATTCGGTCCGCTTGTGACTGCGGAGTAGATGGTGATGGCAAAGTCTTCTTCAAATAGCTTGCTAATGCCTTCTTCTTCTTCTTAGGCACAACTTCAGCTTCATCGTGTTGGTCGCACGTTTGTTTGCTTGCTGCTTGTGACTTAACAGTTATGCCATGCTGATTTGTGTCTTGTCGGCGAGGAAAGACATCAACTCTGTAACAGCTTGCTGTTTGATTCCCTCAACTTTCTCGTTTTATGTAAGATGTCCAGAACCGGGGATGCATGTGAGAGGCAGCAGACAGGAGTTGATCTGTGGCAGTGTCACTGCACACAGATGAACATTTGATGTGTTTTGTGAGCTCAGTTTCATCTTCCTTTGACTGTAGAACGTTGTTAAATAGATGGAGTTTGAGATAGGACACGCTCACATACTCTTCAGCTGACAATGCTTCAGTAAATTTTTAGTGGACTTACAGCTTTATTCACTGACTCTAAGACAGCTATGTCTTGCCACATAGGTACTGTTCTAGCTACCGAGACTTAATATTTGAACCCAGAACCCGGGCTATGGCTTCCTCCTGCTCCAAAACCCTGTGGATCATTTTTTGTCTAGAACTCCACCTAGTCAGGGACTCAATAATGAGTGGGTACTCTAAGATAAAAACTTTTTCTTCTCTTCCGGCTGAAGGAAAAGGCCCTTACAACGTTCTTGCACACCCCAACTGCACAGTCAACCCGTGGCTCTTTCTCAATTCAATTTCAGTTCAATTTATTTCTTTGTATAGTGCTTTTTACAATGGACATTGTCTCAAAGCAGCTTCACAGAAACATATAAACACAGGACACAGATTTTAAATGTGTGAATTTATCCCTACTGAGCAAGCTAGTGGTGACGGTGGTGAGGAAAAACTCCCTTAGACGATATGAGGAAGAAACCTTGAGAGGAACCAGACTCAGAAGGGAACCCGTCCTCATCTGGGTAACACCGGGTAGTGTGAAAGTAAAGGGAAGTTCATTATAGTTTTTATATGAAGTCACACCATTTTCTGTTAAAAATGGAACGAACAGTTTAATGGAGCAAAGATTATATTCACACTTCATAACACTATCATTTCCAAACAACTCTTTTTGACAAAAAAAATCCACTATGCACTATTTTGCTAATGTATATGAAAAACACCAAAAGGAGCTCTCTCTCTCTCACACACACACACGCACAAATGACTGAAACTGTTTTATATTTAAACAGTTGAAATAAGTTCCAATTCAAAAGTGAAAAATTCAATGTTAGAACATAATACATAAATGAACTATAACTTACCACTGGCAGTGTGCAGTCTGTGCCCGAAGCACTGGAGATGACTCCACTCATTCAGCTTCAAAGCTTTAATCATGTTACTTCCACTATTAGTAGTCAAGTAGACTTGTCTGTCTTCCCTAAGCTTCCAAGAAGCCAAAGTGTCTTTAAGCCCTTGGCTTATTACTTCGCCAGTGTGGTCATCAGGGAAGTAGCATGTCTGGAGGCAAACACTTTGCAGTGACCAGTCTTCGTTGATGTAATGAACCCTAACCATAGGCATAACAGTACAGCTGCTCCAAAGGTCTGTTGTAATACCATCAAACAGTGTTCTCTCCAACTTATCCGCTACTCTTTCACATGTAGCAGTACACAGATGCGAGATCCACAAAGTGTTTGTGTCTAGGCGGCTCACACCATCAACTGTTCAACTGTTTGGAGCAACTGAACAAACCCTTCTTTCTCAGAGTAAATGTGAACCATGTCTTTCACAATATGAAATGCCACAGCATCAGTCATTTCTTTTCATTGAGGGCTATTTTTGTCGTATATCACAGCACTCAAAAACGATGCAGCTAATTTTAGCTGTCTTTTGGTGGCAGCTTTGGGAGTCAGAGGGCAGCTCGTATTTCCATCCCTTTGTTTCACACCTTGCTCCCGTTCCACCAGATGTTTGTTGTAAATGCTGGATTAAATTTGCCTTGCTGCTACTTTTAGTTGCAACTGACCTTCAACACGATTTACACTTTGCGTGAATTTGTTCAGCATCTAACTTTTCAAATCCGTACCAGTTCCTTATCACTGTAGTAATGTTTCCACCTTTCTTTGATACACGCTCATTACTCGAAGTGCTGCCTGTCTCCATCTTGGCGTGTCTTTTTCTAAGTGCGTGACTGCTTGGGGGCAGAGCATACTGTAGGTCTGTGGGAGACTGCATTTATCAAGTTACGAAGACTGTTTTTCGTTCCTATTGCTTGGAAATTGATATTTTAATTTAAAATTAAATTTGCAATATGTATAGGCAAACATGTACAGTCTCAGTTAACACATTTGAAAATGAATGTTAAAACATTCATTCGAATGAACCAAATGAATCGTGATGACCATCAAGCACTAATCCATGTGTCTTGGGTCTGCAAATTCGCCCATTTTAGACCAGAAGTGACAAGTGCATGTGTGGCATGTCAGAACCACTCTTTGAATACATTTTGAATACACAGTTGTGTTTCCAAGCACTGTCAAGTCAGATTATTATAAACATTGCCACTGTGATAGTACAAAGTCCATAAATTCATTCATTCTAACAGATATTTAAATAAAGTATTAAATGTGATGTTAGTGGCCATCCCACTTCCTCTCTCCTGTTTCCACACCTGTTATGGAGAAGACCCCTAAGCATGAGAATAGAGATCTATTTCTTTCAATATTGTTTATATTGATCAATGCACTACTGAAGCAAATTCATTCGATTAGACTTCAAATTACGGCAGTAATAAAAAGAGCTGTGTGTCTTATCAGAATTTACCAGATACGTCCAGTCACAGCTGCCAAACTGTGCCCAAACACACCATGCTTTGAAATTAGCGCTGCCAAACTGTAAATACTGAAGCTGGTCTATCAATGCAAAACATCAGCTTTAGGTCTCTATAGATCAGAACTTCATTTACAACCCCAGTTCCGAAAAAGTTGGGACAGAATGGAAAATGCTAATAAAAACAAACAGGAGTGATGTGTAAATGTACTTTGACTTGTCTTTTAAACAAAAAACGTATAAAGATGAGGTATTTGATGTTTCACCTAATCAACTGCATAGTTTTTTGAAGATAAACGTTTATTTTGAAATTGATGCATGCAGCACGTCCAAAAAAGTTGGGACGGGGCAATTTAGGACTAATAGCGACGTGACCAGTTGAAATAAGAAGGTGATGTGAAACGGGTGAGACAATCATCTAATCATAGTATATAAGGAGACTCCAAAAAAGGCCTAGTCCTTCAAGAGCAAGGATGGGTTGAGGCTCGGCAATCTGCCAACAGATGAATCAGCGAATAATCCGACACTTTGAGAAGAACATTCCCCAAAAACAAATCGGTAGGATTTTGAGCATTTCACCTTCTATAGTCACAATATAATTAAAAGATTCAAGAAATCCGGTCAAATCCCGGTGCATAAAGGGCAAGGCCGAAAACCACTTCTGAATGCGTGTGATCTCCGATCCCTCAGACGTCACTGTCTTAAAATCCATCATGAGTCTGTAACGGATATCCTGACGTGGGCTCGGGAATACTTTGTCAGTTAACACTAGGGATGTCACGATACCAAAAATCTAGTAGTCGGTATCGATACTACCAAAAGTACACGATACTCGATACCAAAGTCGATACCACGGTGTAGTTAAAAAATTTTTTTTTTAAAAATTGAATTAAAAACTCTCCTGGAGGACATCCTCCTCTGGCTGATACTGGCAAAGAGAGAGAGAGAGAGAGAGAGAGAGAGAGAGAGAGAGAGAGAGAGAGAGAAAGAGAGAGGGGGGGGTATTTTAGTTATCAAACACTGTCTGACAATCTGTGGAGGTGCACTCCTAAACGTGCGCGCACACACACACACACACACACACAGACGCACGCGCACACACACACACACAGATGCGTGCGCGCGCACACATACAGACGCACGTGCGCGCTCAGACAAACACACACAGACGCGCACACACACACACACACACATGCATGCACCCAGACGTGCACACACACACACACACACAAACACACCCCTTATACTCTGAATGCAAGCATTAGTTTAAATTCACTGATATGGTGGCATTCCAAAAAGATGTCTTAAAAGCATGAACATGTGAATAATTATTCGTGACATTAGGCTACATTTAGCTGACAGGACACGGGCTGAATGGCGATGCCTGGAGGCCCATTAGGAGGTAGTTTATAACACTGCAATGCGTTAGCGTCGTTAACAAATAATAGGCTATCGCAAACATTACATGTAGCATAACGCTAGATGGTTTCACGGCAACAATGCCAGCTGCCTCAAACAAATATAATATAGGACTGAATTTCAGGTGCTTCGCCAAATTGCAGGTGTTTCCTCGCTTTGTTTGAAATGAACGATAGCATCGGTTGCACACCGGAAACCGATACTAGCTTTCCTCTTTTTTCCTCTCAACGAGTTGGGGTGGAGCTAAACTTGTTAAGCTAGGCTAATCTTCTGTAGTTTTTCCTGTGTGCTTGTAGGCGTTCTTCTTCTTCTTCTTCCTCACCACTTGTGGACCGACTAAAACACTTGCGTGTATTTGCTGCCCCCATCAGGTCCAGAAGAATTGCAACCTCGGTACCTCCATTAGGAACGGTTCCAACAGTAATGCAGAAAAACAAATACCGTCACGTTTTAAGAATGTTGGTACCGATTTGGTACCGAAGTATCGGTTCTCGTGACATCCCTAGTTAACACCATTCGCCGCTGCATCCACAAGTGAAGGCTTTACTATGCAAAGCAGAAGCCATACATCAACACTGTCCAGAAGCACCACCGACTTCTCTGGGCTCGGTCTCATCTGAGATGAACAGTAGCACAGTGGAATCGTGTTTTGTGGTCCGACGAGTCAACATTTCAAACAGTTTTTGGACAAAACAGCCGTCGTGTTCTCCGGGCCAAAGAGGAAAAGGACCATCCAAGCTGTTATCAGCGCCAGGTCCAAAAGCGAGAGTCTGTCATGGTATAAGGGTGTGTCAATGCCCATGGCATGGGTAACTTGTGAGGGCATCATTAATGCAGAAAGATATGTACACAACATGTGCTGCCATCCAGAACAGGACAACACCAAACCACATTCTGCCCGGATTACAAGCGCACGGTTGCGTAAGCAGAGAGTGCAGGTGCGAGCATGGCCTGCCTGTAGTCCTGACCTGTCTCCGATTGAGAACGTGTGGCGCATTATAAAGTGCAAAATGAGGCAACGAAGGCCCCCTACAGATGTGCAGCTGAAGAAATGCATAATGGATGAATGGGGGGAACTTCCGCTTGCTAAACTTAACCAACTGGTGTCTTCACTCAGCGCCCGAATGCTTAATAAGCGTTATTAAAAGTGATGTTACACAGTGGTAAACAGTCGACTTTCCCAACTTTTTTGGAATGTGTTGCAGTATTTTCAAAAATAAACTAAATTCAGTAAAACATCAAATAATGTGTTAATAATGTGTTTTCAATATAGTGCAAGGTGAAATGAATTTTCAAATGACCCTTTTTGTTTGTTTTCTTGCATGTTCCATACTGTCCCAACTTTTTCGGAATTGGAGTTGTGTAATACTGCTTTTTATTATCATGTTTAAAAAATGATTTATCTACATTATATCCAGAGGTGGTGCACACTGTTTACACACACGATGTAATAACAAGGCTTTCAGGCACTGAAGGGTGCTCATGGCTTTGTATGTGCATTTAATTAAGGATTTTTTTCTCCCAAGACTATGAAAGCAGCTCAAAGCTGAAATCTAAGCTGAGTGGCAACACAATTCTGTACAGTTTGTACAAGCTGACGCTGAAGGCCAGGCTCACTCGGTTATGAAACAGGAAGAAGGCGAACCAAAACAGCTTCCACAAACAGTTCAACCTTTGCTGGCTCTGTGCCTCTTGGAGCTTATTCACAAGCAACCATTATAGACAGAAAAATAATTGCACAAGTGCAGATTTAATGTTCACACGACGCAAAATGGATTCCACAGCAAGAATGTTGTACAAGAACAGGAGCAACATTTAATATAGTCCAGGAGTATAGTCCATTTTTATAGCTGTTTTGCTCCTGGTTGATCGCTAGGGTCGTAAAATAAACTTCTGTAATATTCAATAATCCTCACTTTAATTTAATTTTAGTGTTCCCGATCATAAAACGAACCCCAGGGAAAGCAGCCCACCAGCAATCCTGCAGAAAGTCTGTGTGAACATGAAGACGTGCAGATGGTTTGGATATCCGCCAGACTCTGATTGGAACACTGTGGCTCTCAGACCAGAGCCCAGATTCTCAAAGACATCAAAGCATAATGACAGCTGCGAGATAACGACGAGAGTATGTAAGGTAATCATCATTGCACAACCATCTTACAATTGTAACGACTGATCGTTGTACTATTGTAATTGATCGCTGTAACAATAAACATTATCAGGTAAGAAAGTACCGGAAAACATTTTGACTTCTAACTGACAGGAGAAGAATATTTTACTATTAAGGGCTTGATCTCTACATTATGTCTGTGCTATGGATAATATTTTCACCAATTGTTGACAGGCATCCTCATTACTGCTGCCTCACCTGAAAAAAGGCGGAAAGGATGAATCTTCCAGGCATAGATGAAGACTAATCAGCACTTGTCCTTGGTGTTGTGAACAGCACCATCGAATTTCACAGACTAAGAGGTTTAGGAAACCACAGAGGGATGCAGTGACACTGCAGTACATGGGAATGTGACCTGCATAAGCTTACAGACAGCCTATATGTGGTTCACTGAGCCAAAACTATCTCTCTCTCTCTCGTTCTCTCTAGGAGGGAGAGGAACATTTTGGATCTTAGACTCAGGGTTTGACCTAGTATTGATTCCACTATTGCATTGTAATGTACCATTTGTCAGACGTGCACTTCACAGTTCCTCATCTGTTTTTCACTCATTTTTTCCATACGTTATTCTTGTCAATTCCCACCCACCAGCCGGCTTTCCCCAATCATACCACAGTGACAAACCTCTGATCTCCTGATGATAGGGCCTCATCTGAGACAATTCAACATCAGGAACTAAATCGCTAACCCAGCAGTAGATTTTAATTCATATCTGGCTACAGCCCCGCCACCACAGGGGACAACCACGTTAACTGTCTGGGCCCAGGCCAAGTGAGGAGCTCAGAAGGTTTTAGTAGTCCATTATCATTTTTGCCATAGTCCACTGCGATTTTCTGCCTAAATTGGCAACGCTCATGAACCGTTATTTCCAGTCAAACAAGACAGAGTTCCATAAATTAGGAGGGACTGATATACTATAGACATAGTGAGAAAACTATGTTTCTAATACAGTCTTGAAATAACTGTTAAAATCTGACAGAAAAAAAATGAAGAAAATAAATGGGTCTTCAGCTACAAAAATATCAAAAATACATTGTTTCATGTTGTTCCAGCTAAGGCACCTGTACATTTCCCCATAATAAGCAGGACAAACGCAAGACAATACAAAGTGCTGTTTCTATGGTAAAAGTGATCGCTAGACCAGAAAGTAGACTAAGTCCCAAATGACTTCCTACTTCCTATGTAGTGGTTTCTGTGCCCTATCTAGTGCACTATGTGGTAAGAGACCTGTAAGAAGCTATTTTGGATTCGCCCTGCAGCTCGGCTTGGTAGCTAGCTCCCCTGAAGTTTAGCTAAGCTGGATTGTCTGATATTTGTATCACATAAGAGCTATACATGTGAAAGAAGATCTTTTCAAAAGCTCTGTTTAAATGCTGTTGGCACTGGATTTGCGAATACATGCGGAATGTCTCATATGAAACTTAATCACAGAAAGAATAAGTCATAATTTCAAAAGCCTTGCTGATTATTTTACTATTTTACATGATTTAGATAAGCTTTCTCATTATTAGACTTAATTGTATAACTTTGTTAATAACTGGCAGCATTTCTGCGAATGCAATACATAATTTAATGGTCTCTGGATGCATTAATTTGCGCATACACCTGTTGCTCCCAAAGTGACTTTCAGGCTTAGTAAAGTGCAAAATGAATCAATTTGCATTGACACTACCCTGAGCTTTGCACCGTTAGCTATTAATGCTCCAAATTGCACATTGTTTAAACAGAAAATGCAAAATAGTCAAGACATGCTATTTTGATCACCTGAAAAAAGCTGTGAGTAAAAAAGCTTTTATATTTTTGCAGGTGTTCTTTTGCAATGTTTTTGCATTGCCTTGTTGCAATACTCACAGGTGCAGATTTTTTCCCTTTTCCCCCCCAAAACCCTTTTTAGTCTTCAATGTTTTTTCTTTATTGTCAATAATAATAATAATAATAATAATAATAATAATAATAAAAACTTGAGTTGCTTGAGCTTTTCCTTGCTGACTAAATGCCCCGTTCACCAGATTATGACATTACCACATTCATATGCGACTCTACAGAGCCTCACTCAGCTACTCAATTGTAAAAGACCACAACAAGGAGATATGCATCTGGCTGCTTCTGAAATGAGACCTAAAGTGGCTTCAGAGAACCTCCGTGTGTAAAATAGAATGACTATCCTGATGAGCTCCAGGTGCCCAGGTTTATTCCACTTTCTCAGACATAACTGTCTTCTACACAGTTTACAGATCCAGAATCAACTCCCAAATGCTTCACCAATCACAAAGCAATCACAGGAAGAGAGAGACTTATCTATCAACAAAATTCTGCTGCTCTGGGATTTAAATTAGATTTGAACGCTTATCTCACTCGCAGATAAATACATCTTGAATCATGTTCCTTCAGTCAGAGTGTTGGGGATGAAATAGATTTGGTTCTTCCTCTACTACACTTGAACGAAAAAAAACCCACCATCACCTCTCTGTATGGATTGAGCAGCTTGAGCAGGAGGATCTTAGCTCCAGGCTGCTCTAAAATTGTGATCAGAGACAGCATGTTCAAAGAAGAAAAATAATATGACCTTAATGAAAAATAAATGATTGTTCAAACCTCATGCCTTAATGGGACAGAGTTTTATATCAGAACAAACCAAGTCTAAAAAACATGGCCATCGAGGCAGACTCCACCAAATGAAACATGAATTTAATAGCAATATCATGAAGTGTCCATGATAAAAATAAAAAAAATCCTAATATCACAAAATACACCCACTTACAGCATCTCAGCTACCCGTGAGAGGACGAAGTAACAAAACATATTTGGTCAAATGGAAAATTTGGTAAACATGCAAGGAAATAAAGTGCTATTTTATTTGATAAAATGTAAAGATTATTTAATTAAAACAGTGTACTTTGGCAAGCATGCCATATTTGACTATTTATCGTCATGTTCATGTTGTCTTGCTGTTTATTTAACACTCATAGCAGAAAAAGATTAATTCTTTCTATTATCCCTATTACGTTTTTAATTACCCCGTGTGGTGTTGTTGCTTTTTTTTACTTTTACATTTTTTAATTAATCGAATCAAATAACTGCATAATTATTCATTTTTAAAATCTAAATGCATTTTAATTTTGTACTTTGCATGGATTTTCACCAAAGGCTATTTATAGTGATTCCTTGCTATTACTTTCACTCATCCTTAACACTGTCCAATGATGAGAGACACAGCTGACATGTGAGATTAATGAATCCAAGGTCATGTGTGTCTTTCTCTCCACACAGACAGAACTTAGCAGAGGTGATGCAATTAAGCGGCAGCTAACTGGCAAAATGTGTCTCTAAGCATCTCCTGACCTACAAAATGAATCCCGAGGTGGACAGAATGCTGAATCCGGTGGCATCAGCAATCCTGAGCCAGTGGAATACAGCACCTCTTAATGGAGCTGCTTTATCATGCGTGCCTGAGTCATTAAAAAGCAAATTAAAGTCATGAAATGTAGTCAGCTGGAAAAATTAGACTTCTATTAGACAAATACACGAAGTACATCTTCAGGAAAGTGTGTCCATTTCTCACGCTCCATTCATATTCACACTGCTGATGTAAGCATGGGATGTGAAAATGAAAGTCTAAATGTGATCCGAATACAATTATGTCATTTTCCATTTCCTCTGGACCTTAGACAGAACTGGGTGAAGATCAAATAAGATGATGAAAAATTACATTTATGTAATTAATCACTCCCCACAAATTTGCTGTAATAGCCTGGTCTCATAGCTATTGTACCATTGACTTTTTTTTTAAAATCCAGATTAAAATACTTTTCTG
Source organism: Ictalurus furcatus (assembly GCF_023375685.1). Taxonomy (NCBI): domain Eukaryota; kingdom Metazoa; phylum Chordata; class Actinopteri; order Siluriformes; family Ictaluridae; genus Ictalurus; species Ictalurus furcatus. The sequence goes on from NC_071281.1 coordinate 7,889,614, forward strand.
TCAATGACTAATAGTTCATTAAACAATATTTACGAACATGACATGATTGCCACTACTAATTTTCTCAAAACAAGTTTAACAGCCATTCGGTACAAACCAAATGTTTAATGCTGCACATCCAGCATGTATAAAATTATAGCCACATTTGGTCATATTCTTAAAAAGGTCATTGTTTTTCATTAAAGTGCACCCATTATGGTTTTTCAAATATTACCTTTCATGTAGTGTTATAGAGCTGTTTGTAAATGTAAAAAGTCTGCAACGTTTCAAAAATCAAAGCGCACGACAAACGGGGTTATTGACTCCCAAAAGAAGGAATCGATTCTGAACAGCTGAAACGAGTCGTTAGTGATTCCAGACTTACTTCCTGTACTAACCTACGTAGGTTTATAACAAAAAACCCCGTCTCTGGTCTTCATCGGCTGCTCGCTGACAGACAGAGCTGAAACTCGTTATGGTAGTGGGCGTTTCCTTTTTGAAACACGCTGACAGCGGTAGACCAATCACAACAGACTGGAACATCTGACCAATTAGAACAGAGTATGCTCTCTGAAAGGAGGAGTGTAGAACGAATCCTTTAGAACGGATCATTGAATGAGTCGTTCGTGACACTGGGGGAAAAAATGTAATGCTGCAATTGAAATGATGAGCACATTAAAGTGTTTTTTGACCTTGGACGCATGTACATCTATTGTATGAGACCTTTAAAACAAAATTAGGCACGTTTCAAAACCATAACAGGTGCTCTTTAAAGAGATCATACAACATAACAGCTTGTGCTTTACACAGCTTGTGCGTTTGTATGTTTTCTACCTGTCACTAATGAAAAGCAATACAGTTTGTATATTGTATTTCATGTTATTTGACTATCGTGATTGCTTTTCTATCTTACACAGAATTGCCCAGTGAAATGAAATGCAGCAGCATAGATTGCTTTTATAGGTGCATCACATTCACTTCTGACACAAATTTAGCATTTAATTCTTAAAAAGCAATCCCCTGCTGGTTGGTTTTCATTAAAGAGAACAAGAGCTGTAAGAGCAATGCAATGGAAGTTTTGCATTTCAATCCGGCACACTGTGTCACAAACCATTTTTGTATTGCATTTCACTGGCATGATGATTTTCACTCTGCCATGGAATCTTGTCCATACCATCCTTTTCTTTCTCCTCATGTAACACTTGAGTGAGGGTTTCTTGAGTTTCGTGAGATTTATAATTTCCTCTCAATCTGTCACTCTCTCATTTCGCCTGAGCCGCTGCTCGTCGTCTGTGGGTAACTTACGTGATATTTTCCCCTTCACCTAACGACAGACCCAAATGTCACTCATAGCTGTTCATCTGCCGTATAAAAGACCTCAAGGAGTTTACAGCTCCTGAGTCACACTTTAGACTGTGTGTTTCTTTAAAAAACTAATCATAACACTGCAAAATCAAAATGTATGATCCAAAGCCTTATGAAAAAACGCCGAGTGTCTGTTTGGTGGCAATCTGCAGCAATGAGGTTTGAGCTTCAAACTCATCTAATTTCTCTCTCTCGATGTGAAAAGAGGGACGCTGTCTCATTGAGATTCTGCAGCCGCTTTCATGTCTTCCTCCCACACACTGCAGGGAGTAGGAGCACTCGTTCACTGGCCCTTGTTGGTCTGTAGTGTTTGTTCCTAAAGCGACCACATACTGCTAAGGCCTCTCTGAAAGGCTCAAGGCCAGCCCTTGCTGCTCTTTGTGCTCAAGCTAACCAAGCTGAATTTTGCTTTTAGCAGCCACACATATAAATAAGAAATAAAGTTTCATTAACTTCAGTCGTGTGTCATCTCACAACTAAATGCGCAGTTTGAGTAAGAGATGTCTTCATATTGCAAGCCTGCAGGTAACAGGAGAACTGTGAATTAAAATGTGATGAGAAAATAAGTTGCTGTATTACGGTTATAATTAAGTGCCAAAGGCTAACATGCTAATGAAAGGGCCAAAGCCTACGCTTCACCACTCATTGCTCACATCAGGCTTTCAGTCAGAGTTCTCTCTCTTTCTGTCTCTCTAGTTCTGCCTGATATAGTGTGCTTCCTGATCAGCTTATTGTGAGTTATAAATAGTAAGAAATAAAGCGAGACGGAAAGCTGTGTATACTCAGAGAGTGAGATATACAGCAGAGGGTTAGTGAGAGAGATACAGATCAAGTGAGACACATGGACAGAGAGACTGAAACAGACATGAAGTGGCAGAGCGGTGAGATGTTGAGAGAGAGGATGAGCGAAACAGTGAGACTTGAACTTTGAAAGCTCGTTATTCGATCTACAATAAACATATTTTAAAAGTAAAACACTGAAACACTAAAAGTAAAACTGAAGAAACTGAGGGAAAGGATAGAAACTGAGAAGAGATTGAGAGTCGGAGACATTGAGCAGAGTGGCTGTATAAGACAAATGAAGTGAGAGTGAGAGAAAGAAGTAGAGAGTGAGATAGAGACAGAGCAATACTGAGATAGAAGAGAGAAGGAAAAGAGAGACAGCATTATTGAGAGAGGACGACAGAAGGTATGAAACAAAGACAGATTGAGAAAGAGAGCGGAATTACAATTCTACTTACCTGTAGCACACGAACCTGTTCATAATATACTCATGATTTACTTATTTGGTTGTTGTTGTTTTGGTATTTTTGCAGCACCACACTCTGCCATGTCCATGTTACTGTCTGCTGAGAAAGATCCACTGTCCAAACATCTGGCCAACATACTGATACCATACTATAATTTATTCCTTAACCACATGAATAATATCACAATGTCCTACACCAATCTTACAGTCTGAAGAGCAAAGCACCCTAGAGGAGAGGCAGTGACACACACACACACACACACACACACACACACACCCACAGTGGGACTGGTGGTGTCGAGCCATCTGGAAACACTCTTTGCACGTGGGTCATTAGAGCTCCATTATTAAGCAACTATTAGGATGATTACAGTTATGGCTGCACTCATGTGAATCAGAATGTGCAATTGAACGGCCACTGTGAGGTTACAGGAACACATTAACACATAAAAATGAGAGAACTTTGCAAAATCAGAGCTTTTTCCGGTAGCACGTAAGGTCTCAGACGAACCGAATTCTCCAACAAAAACAAACAGGAAAAGGAAACAGCTATATAACACAGCAGGGTGGGCAATACAATGGGGTTCCAGTAATAAATTACACTTGATACACTTTTTATGTCACGGGAAACCCTTTCTTTAACCTTAAACAGCTGCAAGTTTTATTAAAGAGATTTACTAAATACACAAATCCTGTTATCAACTAGTGGTGTCCATCCATCTATCCAGTTTCCATACCTCTGATCCTACACAGGGTCGCGGGGGAGCCTGGAGCCTATCCCAGAGAACACGGGGTACAAGGTGGGGGACATCCTGGATGGGGTGCCAACCCAATCGCACACACATTTATACACACATTCACACAAGAGACAACTTGGAAGTGCCAATCAGCCTTCAATACATGTCTTTGGACTGCCGGAGGAAACCCCTGAAACATGGGAAGAACCTGCAAGCTCCGTGCACACAGGGCGCAGGTGGGATTCAAACACACAACCCCAGAGGTGTGAGGCAAACGTTCTAGATGATCCTTGTTTTTTGGGGTTTTTTTTTTTTACATTGTTAGTTCATGTCCTGGTCAGATAGTGCATGATTCAGCCCTATTTGGACAGGATTAGTTTTATGTGAAGAGGTGAGGTAATATAATTATTAGTGGAGTATCTCTGGGATTCTAGTCCCATCTGAATTCATCATGTCAGTCTTTTTTTTATATACTGTGCATGCACACATCTGAAAACATTACACCACACTGTATGTTTTATCTACTGTATGTTATCTACTATAAAAGACCAGTAGAAATATCTCCAAGTAATATAGTATATAACCAATCCAAACAGGTCGGTAAATTTCCTTTTATCCTGTGGGAAAGAGGTTTTGCTCTTTGTTTCAATATAAAGACAGTCAAGAAGCGCTCATTTATCATCCCCTGCCAAAATGAAACCAACGAGAGAACAGTAAAATATAGATGACATTAAAAAAGACTTGTCAAAGAAGCAATGCTTCCAAGACCTTTATAATAAAGGTCAACACAAACAGTCTGTATTAAAATGTGGTGTATTTAGTACACATGGAATTTATAGTGTGACAAGCATGCATAAATCCTATCCCATCCAAATAGTACTTTAGCCTGTAATCTTCCTCTAAAATTTTCCCACATCTCACTGGCTCATAATTTTTCCTCTCATTGCTCAGACTCACTGGTGTAATAAAAATAATAATAATAATAATAATAACCAAGAATCTACTATTGTGACTATTGAGATGCTTACCCTCAGCATTTCAGTCAACACTTCAGTTCCCTGCTGCAGGTACATGCTCAAATAAATATGGCCTCACTCCAGAGACAAAAATGTTCATCCGTTCCCCTTCACCTCGCCTCTGACTCCTCTAATGAGCATACAGGTGGTGTTGCAGGAAGCAAGCAGTCCTCCACAAGTTCACATTAACATCCTGCTCTGACTCCAATTTTGCTTTCTGAGTGCCCAACTTTCACAAGCCAGTCAAATCCAAATCCAAAGTCCTACCTGTCCAAGTATGCTGTTTCACTTGGCAAAGTGTCAAACTGACAAATAAAAATGTGTTCCAATTTCTGCTTTTCTGCTTCACGCTGTCTTTCAATAGTTTAGCTTTGTAACACTGGAAAAGACATGGAGTTCATTAGCCGACAACAGGAATTGTACATGAATGCTACACTAATGCTGTACTGTGGAAGAAATGCTTCCTTTTTAACCAGCTTCAAATCCAACCACGTTATTGAATGCCTGCAGTAATCACAGCATAATGGATGATTTGGAAAAACTACATTGTGGGAGCCATTAGAAAGAAAAACAGAGTAAACCTGGGCATGTGAGTCCACAGGCTTTAAAGGGTCATGAAACCTCCCTCTTTCAGCTCATGTCTACCTCTCAATGTTTTTGAAAAATGCAGCTTAAATGGGCGTGGATGGCTGTGCGAAGAAAAAAGGGGGAGTGGGCGTAGAAGGAGAGGAAGAGGGGCGCTAGTCTTCAGAACACTCAGAAAAAACATGGATATTGACAAAGTTTGCAGATGAGGCACAGGACTTCTCTCCTCTTGAATCCCCAGGGCTAAATGAAGACCATTAGCCCCTGGCGTGACTATGGAGGAAAACATAATAAAACTGGAGGCAGTGTTGGAAGCTAGCTAGCTAACAGGCTCGAGCTTTTCACAAATAAAAAGGCGAACGTTCTTCCCTTCAGCACGGACTCTCGTTGTATAGTTTTGCACGCGATGGCCCATGGAGCTTTAATATTATATATATATGATATTATATTATATAGTGTATGTACAGTTTTTATATTTTTTTATTAATATTGTTTTCCTCGAGTCGGAGGCAGCGCGGATGGGAGAAGTGTCGGAATGGTAGCTAGCTAATAGGCTCGTGCTTTACACGAATAAACCGTGAAGGCTCTTCCCTTCAACGTGGACTCTCTTTGCATAGTTTTGCATGTGATGGCCCGTGAAGCTTTAAGCGGTTTAATTAGCTCAAAAGGTAAGTAAAACAGTCATGGTTAAAAATTCGACACATACCTCATTTGAAGGGAGTCCTCGGGACTGAGTACCGCATCATTGTGTAGACGCAAACTGCTTTCACGGGCAAGTCCGTAGTCCACCTTTCTCCAATTCTCATAGCTCTCCCGAGAAAACGCACTCGTACTCTTACACCACTGAAACAAACACCTGCGACCCCTTTGAACGCCTCTCTCATCTACTACATCTGTAGGAAAGCACCACGTGCTGTCATGAATAATTAAAAGACAGCATCTTCTCATAAGATAAGAACACTCATGAATAATTATGAGACACCGTCACGTCATCAAAGTACATTGCCACGTCACTGCCTGTGACGTATGACAGGACGAGATTTTAAACCCGGAAGACGAAAATAGCGGAAAGAAGCTCAAAATTAACCAGTTTTCTCCTACAATTAAAATGAGGGAATGCTAAGATTACTGGCACCCTGTCCAGGGTGTACCCCGCCTTGTGCCCGATGCTCCCTGGGATAGGCTCCGGGTTCCCCGTGACCCTGAAGAGGAGTAAGCGGTGGAAGATGGATGGATGGATGGATGGATGAAATGCTAAGATTCTCTTTTATGATGTGCGATACGAGCACCTCTGTTAAAATCTCAAAAAATGTAGTTTAGTGTTTCATGACGCTTTAAACTGATCATTTTAATTACATCTATAGCAGGTGTAGCGCCTCTATCACACTATCACTGCTAGTTTTCTGGAAATAAATTCGACACAATAATGTGATCAGATCACTGTGAGTGAAGCAAACATCTGAAACCTGCTCATATTGTGCTAATTAGTAGTTTTCTCATAGAGAAGACATTTTATGACACAATCCACTATGAGAAATTGATGCTTTTAGAAAGTATTTAGATCAATTTCTGATTTCAAAAAAAGTGGGGGCATACATAGAAGTAGACAATAATATAAAGAAATAGAGCCCTGTTGTACTGTGTCCTGTCTTAACTACGTCTTATATACCTCATCGTCCCAAGTGTGAAACTACACCTATTTGTGAAAATGCAGTTTCCATATATAGATTCAAAGACATGCCCATGTTCCATCCAATCTCATTCAGTGCTGCTCTCATTTCCATTTGTGGTGTGTTGTGTCTCTTCCAAAAATGTAACTATATGATACTTATAGTGTATAGTGAAAATGCACTGGGAAAATGATCATGCTGATATAATCTTTGCCATACAGTGAGAGAGAGAGAGAGAGAGAGAGAGAGAGAGAGATACACAAATCTCATTTCCTCTCTTTCCCCACATGAACATCTCAGAGCTTACAGATGATTTAAGGAGTGCTGGGTAGTGAAAGTTTTCATCCTATAGAATATACACCTGCTGTGAATCTCACTTGGCCTTTAATCAATACTACACACTTTCAGCAACACAAGAAAACCACAGAGGGCCTCAAAAGATAAACAAAGAAGAGAACAGAGCATAGAGAAGGTTAGTGCCTCTTTGTCTGCCTTCAATGTGGTGCGTGAAAGAGAATGTCTCAGAGAAGCTGGGCTCCTGATAACACGGTGATGAGATATTCAATGAGTTCTAACATTGTCTCTCCGTCATATCATTGTCTCACACACACACACACGCACACAAACACACACACACGCAAAAGCTCTTCTCCTGTCAGCAGTAAAATGTCTTATCCTCCCATCTCAAAGCAAAGGACCAGAGAGAAGGGAGCAGCAAAGGAAAGAAAGTAGTAAAAAGGGGGGCAAGTTAACACAGAAGAAGTAAAGTTTGTGGAAGAACACATTTACAGGAAAATAATAAATAATATATAAAACACCCACAGGCAACTTGAAACACTTAATTTCCTCCAGTTTGTTTAAAAAAAAAAAAAATGATGACATTTAGACAATTAAAGCCAACCAGAAAGAGGAGCCCAGAGCATATTTAACTGATGCAGCAAATTCTACATCAACCCCTCTCCATATGCAAATTCATTAATTCAGTACTTACGCACAGGCGCAGTTTTGCTATTAGACGAAAGAAGGTTGGGGACTATGATTTTGGTGACCAACCCTGCTGTCCCTCACACACAAAAACCTGAAAGCTATTTTATGAATGTGTGTGTACATTCATGGAAATGCTGTCAAACACACTATATTATCGTAACATGTAGGATGCTTTCACCTGTCATGATTCAAAAACAATGGAAGCAGCCAAAATGTGTACTACAATGTCATTTCCACTCACCACCATGCTACTTGTCTTTTTGTTTTAATAATATAAAATCTATAAACAGTAAGTGCTTTACCCTGGGAGCGACCACCCCCCCAAATATCCTGGGAGTGATCCCCCCGCCCCAGCTAATTATTAGTGCAGCTAGTTAATGCTTAATAAAAGCTGCACTTGTTTGTAATTCCTAGTGGGGACCAAGAAAATGTCCCCACAAGGACAAAACTGTCAAATATTTGGATTGTCAATCATTTGGTTTCCACCAAGAATTGAAGCCATGCCTGGATGCACACACATTCATTTACACCTAGGAGTATTTCAGAGTAGCCCATCCACCTGGAGGAAACTCACAAGGACACAGGAAGACTGTCCAAACTCTGTAACTCTGCACAGACCCTGGAGGTGTGAGGCAGCAACACTACCTGCTGCTTCTTCAATTTCTACATGCCATCCACTTCCGAATCTGACTTAAAGTCACAGGGGAGCTGAATGGATTATATTCTGATCAAACAGCTAACATTTCTTTTCATTTCATTCTGCTGCACAGTTTGAAGCACATTTCTCTGCCGTTTCATCTTCCATGTAATAGCATTCTATTAAGAGTGCATGTCTTCTCAGGACCCTTCAGTCTGGAGCAGGACTCACACTGTGTGGGCTGCAAATGGGTAAAATCCCACTGATCAGTGCTACTTTATCTACTTTAGGTGGACAAGATCTTCTAGAGATGCACAATAAATCGTGTTCAGTTTATTCTCAGTGAGTGAAACATATCCAGCTATGATACTCATGAGCTAAAGTTGGCTACTTGGGTAAAGGTTGAAATTTTTATATTGACCAATTGCAAATGGGAAGAAAAAAAAAACCCCTGTCTATTCGTTTGTAATTTTCTGCAATTTTTTATTGAGAAAAGATCTGCAAATTAGTGATAAAAGTGAATTGTGATCATTTGAGTTATTTTAACATGGCTCTATTTCCACTTGTTTCCTCACTACACCTCTGTCCTTGTAAATGATCTCCTCAGGAATTCAGAACCATCGAGCAGATGATGTATGTCGGCATGGCAGACTGTAGATATGAAAGCTTAAGTGAGTTTACTGACAGACTGAGAACCAGCATGTCCCGCCTATTTCAATACACAGCAAAATCAGTCACTAATGCTTTAAATGCTGATAATCGTGCTGGATGGGAGAAAGATCACACTGGCATATCACTTCCAAGAGTACTCCCACGGTATACATAGGTAGTGCTCATGACCTTTTAGTGTGTTGAGTCATCAGAAAGGAACACAGCATGTATTACACTCTTATACACAGGCAAAGTGTACCATGACGATGCATCTGCAATAACTACATCTATAATATAGCAGCAGGAAGGTGAAACTCTGTACTTTTAATCATGTGGGTCAGAAGAGCAGAAGAGATTGTCTGGGCAGCTGGGCAATGGTACTGGCATTGTACAGCAGATGTTTTACTGTTGGTGGTCTTACAACTACAGAATAAACACCAACCTTTAGAATAACAGTGCTACTAAATCTGTAGGCCTGTGTCCATATGGAGGAGCAGCAGAGACAGAGACAGAGACAGAGAGAGAAGACAGAGAGAGAGAGAGAGAGAGAGAGAGAGAAGTGAGAGAGAGAGAGAGACATACAGACAAAGAAAGGGGAGATACAACAGGAGACAGTGAAAGAAAGAGTGACATGAGAGAATGAGAAGGAGACAGGAACCGTGAGAGGGAGAGGAAGACCGAAAGAAAGGTGGATATTGAAAAAGAGAGACATGCAGAGAAAATGGTAGATGGACCAAGAAAGCAAGAGACATAACCAAAAATAAGTGCAGAGAAAGAGCAAGAGAGAGAGAGAGAGAGAAAGCGAGAGAGAGTGAGAGAGAGACAGGCAGATAGAGAAAGAGAGACTGACAGTGCGGAGACAGAAATAAACACAGATAGGGGCTGAGGCAGTGAGACAGGAGAGAGGGAGACAGTGAGGGAAGGACAGAAGTGGAAGAGAGGGAGACAGAGTAAGGAACATGCCCTGGAGGTCTCTGTAATATTGCAGTGCAATGATTACAGAAGCTATAAGCCACAGTTAGTCTAGCAGGGCTATTTGTCTGTTTCTCTATATGACTGTCTCCTGTTCCTCTGTCTAATCTTTCTCTTTTATCTGTCTCTGTGTACTGGTCCATTTACACATCAGTTCAATCTATTTTTTCTTGTATTTACATATTAAAGCTAAATGTGTTCATAGACCTTGAGTATTACCCAAATTTCCAGTTGGATAAATAGGGCTAGGCTGATGGGGGGATTGGAGGGCTTTTGGAAAAGAGATCAGCACAGTAAAACTGCAACAACACACAGTGCTGCACCGACCCACTCTATTTGAAATATCACACACTCACACTCACACAAACAAACACACACACACACACACACACACACACACACACACACACACACACACACACCAATCAGCCATAACATTAAAACCACCGACAGGTGAAGTGAGCAACTCTGACCAGGGCCAAATTGTGTTGCTAGACGACTGGGTCAGAGCTTCTCCAAAATGGCAGGTCTTGTAGGGTGTTCCCGGATTGCAGTGGTTGGTACCTACCAAAAGTGGTCCCAGGAACAACAACTGTTGAACCGGCAAGAGGGTCATGGGCACCCAATGGCTCATGGCCCGTCTGGTCCGATCACACAGAAGAGCTACTGTAGCACAAACTGCTGAAAAGGTTCATGCTGGCTCTGATAGAAAGGTGTCAGATTACACTTTGCAGCTTGCTGTGTATGGGGCTGCATAGCCGCAGACTGGTCAGAGTGCCTCTGCTGAACCCTGTCCACTGACAAAAGCGCCTACAGTGGGCATGTGAGCATCAGAACTGGACCATGGAGCAACGGAAGAGGGAGGATTGGTCTGATGAATCACAATTTATTTTACATTATGAGGACGGCCAGGTGTGTGTGCGTCGTTTACGTGGGGAAGAGATGGCACCAGAGTGCACTATGGGAAGAAGGCAAGCTGGAGGAAGCAGTGTGATGCTCCGGGCAATGTTCTGATGGGAAACCTTGGGTCCTGGCATTCATGTGGATGTTACTTTGACACGTACCACCTACCTAAACATTGTTGCAGACCAAGTACACCCCTTCATGGCAAAGGTATTCACTAATGCACTGGCGTCTTTCAGCAGGATAACGTGTCTTGCCACACTGAACAAAATTGTTCAGGAACGGTTTGAGGGACATGACAAAGAGTTCACGGTGTTGACTCGGCCTCCAAATTCCCCAGATCTCAATCCGATCAAGCATCTGTGTGATGTGCTGGACAAACAAGTCCGATCCATGGAGGTCTCACCTTGCAACTTACAGAACTTAAAGGATCTGCTGCTAACGTCTTGGGGCCAGATTCCACAGCACACCTTCAGAGGTCTTGTGAAGTCCATGCCTTGATGGGTCAGAGCTGTTCTGGAGGCACAGGTGGGACCTACACAAAATTAGGCAGGTGGTTTTAGTGTTGTGGCTAATCGGTGTATGTAAACTTTTGGCTTCAGTTGTATATAAACAATATTTTTTCATGTCGCCCCATTTGGTGGGACAGTATTAGCCACTTTGTCCTACTTTAGCACTGATAAAAAACGCATGCGCATGATACTATGGTTAGATTTCTGAGCAAACGTGTTTTAACATGCATGAGCGAGAAGCAGAACATGTTGTTTATTAGGGTTAATCCAATAATCATATTCGTACACCGTAACAAGGGGACAGAATACAAGAAGGAAGCAACAAATAATGATAATCCGTAATGAGAACTGAGAATCAAAACACAGTAAACACAGTAAAGAGTGTCTGAGTACAGCTCCGAATTAAATATACAAAGGCAGGATAAAATGCACACGTTAGGTAACAGACCAGGGATGGGCCAGAGGTGGAGACAGGACCAAAACAAATGCACAAGGCAATGTAAACAAAAGGTACATGGAGGTAACTCAAAACAAAACATAAATTCAGTGCTTGTCATGCTCAGAATCATGCTGCGTCTGAGAGGGGTTATTCATGCCATATGTACTCGTACTGCAGGCACCTGTGTGGCACTACTCCTGTATGTATGAGATGTGTTGAAAAGAATTTCAGCAGTGTGCACAGCAGGTGTGAGAAAGCGTGGCTCCCTGGTGGGAGGCGAGAGGGCAGAAAAAGAGGTAGAAACCCAACCCCATCACAACACTGAACGCTTTTCTCCACAGGCCCACTGGTTTATTCCAGCTCAGAGGAAATCAATGAAAAAAAGCAGCATCCAGAAATGGCATCCAGTCTCGCTACTTCTATCAGTTCTGGCCAGGAAATTAGTCATCGTGACAATAACCTCTATAGCTATGGAAATTAGTTGGAGACTCTTCTGAGATTGAGGATTTGTGAAAAATAGGGGGTGGACACAAAAATCGCAGCAGTTCATGGAGTCTGACAGCAACTGCGCTTCCAGGATGAATGGTGCATGATTCGGTGCTATTTTAAGATGCTTGTTTGGAAGGAACGCTTTGTGGTAGTGGTGCGTGGAAATGTTTTTAAATCCAACTCCCACCCATTCACGCAGAAAGTTTGCCCAATACTGCCTTTTCAAACTATTTTTGCTTTCTAATATCTTTATATTTTTGAATGGACGTTGCTGGTTCTACTTCTTAAAATAAAAAAAACAAATAAGTCACGTAAACCACGGTGACTTTGTATCATGCAAAAAAGTGGATACAGCAATGAGTCGTGTTCCCCTTTCATTCATTCATTTAGCTGTTGTATTGTTTAATATTAGGAACAAATATTACATAATGTTCAAATATTTTAGCCAGACCGGACAAATTTGTTCAGGGTCATTTTAAAATTCACTGACAGCTTACACTGGTGCTTGAAAATCAACCAAACCAAACAGCAAACCAGCCAAAAGTATCAATTTCACTGTGATCTGTACTCAGCAACTGGATTAATTGGTGTGAAAGCATCCTAAAATAGAGCATCACTGGTCTCCCTAGGCCAATGACTGTGTTTAGTCGGGTTCTCTGTGTCTACTTTTAGGACTTGTTTTAGGTCATATTTATGCAGATATATAGAAAAATGTTGACAGTTTCACACCTGTATATGCACAGCACTGAAAAAAACATGTATAAAAATATGCACATCGGATGGCAGTCATTTTGTGTCTGAATATGTCGACACAGTTCCTATTAGCTTTTAGCAAAAACATAACAGCTGAAGTCTCCGCAGGAAAAGACTAAACAATTTCCATGGTCTGAAATATCAAATTATCGTGCTGTTTGTGTATGACTTTCCGCAGGGATCTGATTCATTTAGAGTGACATTTGTTGCTTGGCAAAACTAAATTGCCTAAACGACTTTGAACGAGCAGAATATGACAGCATGCCAAAGCACACATATAGGCAAACCTACACACACACACACACACACACACACACACACACACACACACACCCATCTGGGACAGATTGCTTGAATACAGCACACCTCCATTATACCCCGCCAATGTGACGGAGCATCATGGCTTTTTGCTAGCACAGACTGGGGAATGAAATTGATTTTTTATGCATGTAAGAACATGCAACAAACTTGCTCTCTTCTCTTGACACTGAATCTGCGCTCTGCACTAAATGCATGGAGGATTAGGAGCCTGAGCCTATCATTACTGCAGGAAGCGTATCATCAGTTTATCCTCAGCTATTCACTATTGCAGGTGATTCAATTACCAAATCTGTGTGTTGCTTGTTATTTATAAGCCTTTTAAAGAGCACAGAGTCCAGACTAAACAGCCAGAGAGCATGTTGACTCAAATGTCAAATCTGTCTATCAAAGCAGTGCTGGAATATAGGTGGATTAGTGGAAGATGGGAAGGGATGAGGGACACACTGGCTTCCATCCTGGTTTCTTTATCTGTGTAAAGCAGATGAATGGTAAGTATTTGAAGGGAGACTATGTGTGCTGGTTTAGAAATAATGTGTGGGCTGAATCTGAAGCTTAAATGGCAATGCTATCTGATTAAAGTGGTCATGAGATGTTTTTAAAAGTTTGTCAGTTTGTTTATTGGGTGTAATAAAATAGGTTAACAAGCTTTAATGTTCAAAAAAACACATCTGTCTGAAACACTCTGAGTTCCAGTTTCTCTAAAGCCCATCCTTCCGAAAAGCCCAGAGTGCTCTGATTGGCCAGCTGACCCACTGAGCTGTGATTGGCCAAAAGCATCAAGCGTGTGTTGGAAATGTAACGCCCCTTACCATAATCGTGAGCATCAGCTTCTAAGGCTTCTATAGCAGTTAAAAACACAGTTAATGAAGTCGTTGGTTTTACCATATCTGTTACGCCACGGCCGGCAGATGGCACTGCAGCGCAGCTTCGGACTATACACGTGACTCTTGTTTTGGTCCGTTCGCTTCCTGCTTAGACATTGGCTTATGTGCGAGGGTGTAGCTTGATTTGAGCCAGGTGTATATCATTATAGAATACTGCGCCCGAGCAATGGAAGTAGCAGGAGAACCCCGAGTCGGAAAGTTTCTTTATTTCTGGGACTTCCCGACAATGGAAGAGTACTTCGCCTGGCAGCGCAAGCAGCAGGAGGAGTACCAAGCTGTGGTAAGGAGGCAGCAGGCGGAGTATGAAGCTGCGCTATGGAGGCAGCAGGATTTGCGGTGGAGGGAAGAAATGGATCAGATACTCCGCAACCTGGAGGTGCTTAGCCCCCGTCCCGTAGCGCCAAACGGCGCTCCACCTTCCTGCCCTGCCGAGAACCCAGTCACCCTGCCCAGTCCGGAACTGAAGGCTAGCCCAGAACTTTTTTTGGGGGGGGCAATGGTGACAGCAGAGCTCCAGCGTGAGGCCTACAGAGAGGCCTCAGCTGTGGAGCTCCCGCCTGAGGTCAACATGGCGACCTCAGAGCTCCAGCGTGAGGCCTACAGAGAGGCCTCAGCTGTGGAGCTCCCGCGTGAGGTCAACATGGTGACCTCAGAGCTTCAGCGTGAGGCCTACGGAGGGCCCTCAGCTGTGGAGCTCCTGCCTGAGGTCAACATGGCGACCTCAGAGCTACAGCTTGAGGCCTACGGGGAGGTCTCGGCTGTGGAGCTCCTGCACGCCGAAGAAGCTGTCCCGCCGCCCTGCCCGGCCGAGGAGGCCGTCCCGCCACCCTGTCTGGCCAAGGAGGCCATCCTCCTGTCCTGCCCGGCCAAGGAGGTCGTCCCGCTGCCCTGCCCCGCCGAGGAAGCCGTCCCGCTGCCCTGGCCAGCCGAGGAGGCTGTCCCGCTGTCCAGCCCAGCCGAGGAGGCTGTCCTGCTGCCCTGTCAAGCCAAGCTGGCTGTCCAGCGTTCCAGCGCCGCTGGGGCCGCTTCGTTTTCCGTGTTAGCGAGAGACAGCTTTCCCAGGGGCCCAGGACCCCCGTTGGAGGGGGGCTGTTGGCGCTCCGGGAGGGGTGCCTTTGGAGGGGGGTTCTGTTACGCCACGGCCGGCAGATGGCACTGGGGCGCAGCTCTGGACTATACACGTGACTCTTGTTTTGGTTCGTTCCCTTCCTGCTTAGACATTGGCTTATGTGCGAGGGTGTAGCTTGATTTGAGCCAGGTGTCTGTGTTTAGTTTAATTATGTAGGCTATTTAAACCCCTCGTGTGGCTGCGCACTTTGCGCAGTATTATTAGTTGTAACGTTCGTAATGTTTGGCGCGTGTAGCCATAGCACCTGGTGTTAGTGCTTTAGCTAATGCGTGTAGCATGCTAGCGGTCTCATGTCCCTGTTGTGTTCTCGAGTAATGCCTAGACCACAGTCCCATGTCTGACCCTGATAGTCTTGTTCAACATAGACCGCGTTTCTTGTGTTTGTTTGTTTGTTTGTTTATTAATAAAGACGGTGCTCCTGCGCTTACTTCCTGCCAACTGTCCTGTGTATCGTTACAGTATCAGTTCGAGCCCGAGTCAGATTCTGAAAATGACGATGATCGAGCAGATAAATCGGAACCAACTTCTCAAGCACGACTTGAGCAAAACATTTCACAGTGGTAAGTTTTTATTTTGTAACTCTCTTAACTTTCAGATACGATGTTATAACGGTTTAATTTGTCGCCTTCACTGTAACAACTTTATGCCCTGAAGTGACAACATAAAATACAGTTTTAAAAAATTAAATGAATGAAAAAAATTCTCTCATTATGGAAGCATTATGCTGATATTTCAAGTTGTGACGTAGATGTTTGCAGAAGTAATAACTGGACTTCGATCAAGGAGTTTTAGGCAGGTCTGGAGCAGTGTTCTTTGTTAGATAGAATAAATCCATTTTGGTACACTATAAGCTTTGTAACTTTGCATATCTTATACATGCACAAACAGATACATTACACACTAAAGGAACAGGAAAACATTAAAAAGCATCATATGACCCCTTTAACTTTTCTGAAGGGCAGCACCCTGCTAGTTTTGGTGGCACAAGCTAAGCGACTAACAGTTCCTTACAGAAACAGATGAATAGCTTGGATTCTAAAAGATAAAAGCAATTTAATTTGACTAATATTCGTTTATATAATCTAATCCAGCCCACATTATTGTTCACATCTTCTTTTAACAATAAAGGTGTAAACTGCTTGCAGGCACAGCACAAAATGTAAACTGTCCTCTCATTCTCATTGCAATTTCTATACAAATGGTTCATTACGCCTTCATTTGTAAGTGCAATATTTTACTTCAAACTTTGAGCCAATATGTTGCTGCGCTCTGCACAAAACGGAAGACAGATGTAGTCATTTACATAAAATAACAGCACCAATCTGGAGTCCACAGTGCGGCAGGTACTGCAACAATTACCCGAGCTGCACTGCAATGACCAAACATAGCGTGGAGAAGGAGGAATATAATAAGCCTGGCTTTTATTTTAAATTTGACAAGTGATGGGCAGATCTCATATACTCTTGGTACAGTCACCAAATAGGTTGTGTGGGATTAAAATCAAAAGTCGCCCAGCTGGAAAGAATAGCTGACGGATTCTTCTTGCCACCCTGACTCTTTCAGGATTTCTTGTCATTTCCCAATCTAACAGTTCCCTTCCAAGGCTTTCCTTTCCTTTCCTTCTTTCACAGTATTAAGGCTGCAAGTGATTTAGTGAGTGCAAATCTTCCGATCCCTTATTTCTGCACACTGCCGCTTTACAAGGTATCAATTTACAGTTTATCTGCAAGCAGATAACATTAGAACGACACTACCGCTCCCACAACCCCAGCACCAGTGCCATATTTTCTATAATAAACAATCATTTGCATGACATGGCAGTTGTACATACTGTAATATGTAATTATTAGAAGAAAATGTTTAAAATCATATACGTTCTTACACTTTTACTCTCATCAAGAAATCCACATTCTATGAATATGCAAATGTATAATGCTACCAACCCCACACACCCCACCCCTCCCTGTCCTGGTGAAATGGTGTAATATCAAAGGACTTGAAGATTGGATAATAGGCTCTTGTATTATATGAAGCAACAACACGTGTGTTACAAGTTCAACACTCTTATAGACTGTGGTGTATCTGCTGCTGTTATAACTTCTGTATTAGTTTGTGCACACAGATTCTACTGTTTATCTACACTCACCAGCCACTTTAATAGGAACACCTGTACCCCTACTAATTCATACTCATGGTTATCCAACAGTAATTGTACCTGAAACACTAATACATTCTTTTTAAAGCAAAGGGTCGTCACACCAAATATCGGCTTTATTTCATGTATTACTGTTTACTGCTCTTTATAGTATTTTTTTTAATGTAGAAACATTTTATTTCATTATTTTTGAAGGCATCGTTGCTCTACAGCATTTCTTTGCATGTGCTTAAGACTACGGCACAATACTGTACCATTTTCCAATCTATCTATAAGTGTTTATGTATTGTTCTCTGAGCTGTCAGAGCACTGACTGCAGGGCTGAAACAGTCTGTTCCCCTGAAGCAGTGATCCATTAGAAATGGTGGATGGAGTAATTAGTTCCAACCATGTGGGAAAAGTCATTATTAAAAATCCTCCTCTTTCGATTAGTCTGTAAAATCCTCCAGTGGCTACACATTAAAAAATTTAGCCCAGTTTCACATGAAAACTGCAGACATGGCAACACTTACTACAGCACTCTAGCTCTTAATATGGTTGTTATATAGAACTGTATGCACATTCGGTACTAGACCTTCTGTTATGTAATGTCAAATAAAAGTGTGGCCGGGATATATCCTTCCATGTAGAGTCTTATCTAACAGATCTGAGCAGCCTTTTGTTGCCCCGTCCCAACTTTTTTGAGACGTGTTGCGGCCATCCAATTCAAATTTACCTTATTTTTTTCCGTACAATGGTACATTTCCTCAGTTTAAACATCTGATATGTTTTCTATGTTCTATTGTGAATAACATATGGTTTTATGAGATTTACAAATCATTGCATTCTGGATTATTTACATTATACACAGCGTTCCAACTTTTTTGGAATTGGGGCTGTATTACAGTCCTCATATCTAGGAAGTCTTATACCGTGTTACAGGTGTTTCAATTTGAACAAAAGAAAGCTGCATTTCTTCTCAAATTTTTGCTCAACGTGCAAAGAGAGAATCATTATGTAGAACTGTATCACAGTGAGCAAACTAAAGTTTCTGGATACTTATGTAACAATTGTAAAGTTTTCAGAACACAAGACTTTATTAGATAACACACAGAACCAATATGGCTATTGATGACTGCACCACTGCAGTCTTTGTCTCCACACTGCTGGTGTATCTGAATTTCCCCATTTACTATATAGTGCACTATTTGGGGTGCAGCCATAATTCTCAGAGGACAAATTACATGAGAGTGTGAATCAGTCCCTCCAGGATTTTGTGATTTTGCCATTGCAGAAATTAACGCAAAGTCCAGCAAACTCCACAACGTTAAGTGATGCATGCAATTTTTCAAAATTAGCGCAGATTTTCCAGATTTGGGCCAAGACGCGTCATGACGCAACGCGCATTCAGCCAAAGCCCTCTTCGATTCGCGTGCGTCAAACATGAGTACAGTTAACAGGTCTCATTTACCAACAAGCATCACTGTGAAAGACAAAACAAACACTGCGAAATGCAAAACAATTCTGAGCAACTGCAATCTCGCCAATTCAAGAAGTTTTCCACAAAAAAGCACCAAAGTTGCATTGCAAATTTTGAAGGAAAAAAAAAAAGCCATAGCAAAATCAAGCATTTTTGGCAGCAACAATAACAAAAACTTCACAAAATCACGGTGGCTTAGTGGTTAGCATGTTCTCCCCGTGCTGCGGGGGTTTCCTCCGGGTACTCCGGTTTCCTCCCCCAGTCCAAAGACATGCATGGTAGGCTGATTGGCGTTTTCAAAGTGTCTGTAGTATGAAAGTATGTATGAATGGGTGTATGAATCACTGCACCTGGGGGCCATCTTCAGTTGTCTTGACTCAGTCTTGCCACTGGATCATGGCGGTCACCAGGAAGTGAGAGTGAGGCCGATGCTGCGCAAGTCTTCCTCACTATAATCCAATTCACGCGCAAGTCCAGTTCCAGTTTGTGTTCTCCATAACGGAGGCAGAAAATGGAAACTTCGGTCTTCATCGAAATCGACGGACGAGCTCCTGTGTGTGTGTCTGTGTGTGTGTGTGTGTGGTGCCCTCGACCCTGACCAGGATAAAGCAGTCACTGAAAATGATTGTGTTAGAGAAAGAGGTGTCTTTACCCCACCTTTTAGAAGTAAAGTAACATAGGTACAAACTCACTTAAAATGATGTTTATAACTAGACTAGTATATATTAAATGATACACAGCTAGAATCCTGTTTACCTTACATCTACATCCTGTTTTTTCATCATTTTAGATTCTCCTGCCGCAGCTCTCCCTGAAAACACTCACTGTCCTTTATAATTATTCAGGTTTTGTCTCCTTAGTTTCCATTTATACCTCTGTGCTTGTCTTTGTTCTTTGTTGTGCAATTCCTCAGTGTATTTGTATACATTCCTAGTTTCTTTGTTATCCAGTTCATGGATTTTTGTATTTAGTACTGTTGAACACATGTGCCTGATTTTTGGATGGTTCCCCAAAAAACACTATGTGGTTATGTCGAACAGCTTCTCACGCCCATGTGCTTCACTGTCACTTTCACCTTTTAGCTGATTATAGCTTTATCCAGTTCTCTGACATCTTTGTAGCAGTGATAGATCTCATATCCATCCACCAGATCTAGATCATGCTTTCTTAGCATGCCCCAGATGTGATTTGCTCTTTAAACTACAACCCCAATTCCGAAAAAGTTGGGACAGAATGGAAAATGCTAATAAAAACAAAGAGGAGTGATGTGTAAATGTATTTTGACTTGTATTTAAACAAAAAACTTATAAAGACGAGGTATTTGATGTTTCACCTAATCAACTGCATAGTTTTTTTGAAGATAAACGTTTATTTTGAAATTGATGCATGCAACATGTTCCAAAAAAGTTGGGACGGGGCAATTTAGGACAAATAGCGATGTGACAAGTTGAAATAAGAAGGTGATGTGAAACAGGTGAGGCAATCGTCTAATCCTAGTATATAAGGAGCCTCCAAAAAGGCCTAGTCCTTCAAGAGCAAGGATGAGAACACTTTGAGAACAACATTCCCCAAAGAAAAATCGGTAGAATTTTGGGCATTTCACCTTCTACACTGCACAATGTAATTAAAAGATTCAAGGAATCCGGTCAAATCTCGATGCGTGAAGGGCAAGGCCGAAAACCACTACTGAATACGTGTGATCTCCGATCCCTCAGACATCACTGACTTAAAAACCGTCATGAGTCTGTAACGGATATCCTGACATGAGCTCAGGAATACTTTGCTAAACCTTTGTCAGATAACACCATTCGCCGCTGCATCCACAGATGCAAGTTAAGGCTTTACTATGCAAAGCAGAAGCCATACATCAACACTGTCCAGAAGCACCGCCGACTTCTCTGGGCTCGGTCTCATCTGAGATGGACAGTAGCACAGTGGAATCGTGTTTTGTGGTCCGACGAGTCAACATTTCAAATAGTTTTTGGACAAAACAGGTGTCGTGTTCTCTGGGCCAAAGAGGAAAAGGACCATCCAAGCTGTTATCAGCATCAGGTCCAAAATCCAGCGTCAATCATGGTATGGGGGCGTGTCAGTGCCATGGCATGGGTAACTTGCACATCAGTAAGGGCATCATTAATGCAGAAAGATATGTACACAACATGTGCTGCCATCCAGAACAGGACAACACCAAACCACATTCTGCCCGGATTACAAGCGCATGGTTGCGTAAGCAGAGAGTTAATAAGCGTTATTCAAAGAAAAGGTGATGTTACACAGTGGTAAACAGACGAATGAGTGTTGCAGTCATCAGATTTGAAATGAGTGTAAAGTAAAACATCAAATAATGTGTTAATAATGTGTTTTAAATATTGTACAGGGTGAATTTAATTTTCAAATGACTCTTTTTGTTTTCACATTTTCCGTACTGTCCCAACTTTTTCGGAATTGGGGTTATATTTAAATTACAAAGTGAAGACCTGGTAACAGTTTGCTGACTGTCATTCTGCTTGTGTGTTTGCCTTTGCATTCGTTTCTTGCCAGTCAAAGGGTGGCACCTTTCTGACAGCACCGAAAAGGCAGAAATGGGTCACTCAGAGCAGGAAAACTTAAACCATGCAATGCATATGCTGGGGTGCCCAGGACTCAGATGGAAAAGCACTGCTATAAATTATGCAGTGAAGAAAATGATGAATAATTGATGAAGGTGGGCTGGCTGCTGGTGAGAGGGGAGCAGTGGTCTGGAGTTGCTCAGCTGTTGTTTTTCTCTGCACCCTCCACCCTCTTCATCTTCAGAGAAAGCTAAAAGTATGCTCTTGTCTCCACATCCTTCATGCGCTGTTTAACCAAAATTTTAACCAATATCTGTTTGGAGGTTTTACTGTAGTGTACTTCACCTACCAAGATTCACTGCATCTGTATATCACACCACACAACAGACACAGAGACTGAAACAGATTTGGTCAATTTCCGTCCTGAGAAACACTGCATTGCTGCATAACCTCACAGGCTTCTGGTTTGATAAAATCAGTGCAGCTGCAAAATCCAGCCAAACAAGTTTCATTATGAAAGCACATTAAAGGTCTGGACAAGAACAGCTCTGTCTGATAACAAAAGGCATTCAGCGTCCCAACCTCAAAGAAGATAGAAGATTCATTAAGTCTTCTATAATAATAATAAAAAAAAAAAACCTCAGCTTCGCCTCAAAAGGCAATGCTACCTGATCAGATCGCAACACATGTACATGAATATTAAAGAAATAGGCTTTCTTCCAAACGTTCGCCTCACACCTCCAGGGTCTGGGGTTCAAGTCCCGCCGGGGCCATGTGTGTGCGGAGTTTGCATGTTCTCCTATCTGTGCTGCGGGGGTTTCCTCCGGGTACTCCGGTTTCCTCCCCCAGTCCAAAGACATGCATGGTAGGCTGACTGGCGTGTCTGAAGTGTCCGTAGTGTGTGAATGTGTATGTGATTGTGCCCTGCGATGGACTGGCCCCCTGTCCAGGGTGTGCCCTATCCCTGGGATAGGCTCCAGGTTCCCCGTGACCCTTAAAAGAAGTAAGTGATAGAAGATGGATGGATGGAGGTTAAGTCAGAAATACTTTCATTCTATATTTTTACCAAATCTTACCAAGAATATTTAGCTCCCAGTTTGGCATCATGTGAAACTAGAGGATGTAACTTTTATTACTTGTTAGCAATTGTAGCCTTATTGCACCAATACAAAACTAAAAAAGCAGACATAATCCACTAAACATTTCTTGGATGATCGACTGCATTTGGTGTAAGGGGAATATTATTTAAATATCATTTTTGGTCATTATTATTTCTCAGGAGTGCTGCAGTGTTGAATATCAGATTGCAGATTCAGGGCACTAATCCTACATAATTATTATTGGTTTAGCTGCTGTATAATGCTTGCTGCATGATCTCTGTGCACAATCCCAATATTCAAGCATTAAAATTGTATGAAAACTAACAAGCAGGCCGCTGTCAGTGTCCTGATAGGTCCAGATGACCTCCAACCTTACCTTGGCACTACCTGTTTATCATCACACACACCTATGTCTTGTTCGTTACATAATCACTGCCTGTGTAGTTTAAGGCTACAACCCAAATGCTGGTGTTTAATTGCAAGAGTTCTTATTAGAATTCATTTAATGTCATTGAGAAGACTTAATGAACATGTGGTTCGAGATGGCGTACATTGATCCTGTAACACAAAGAAAATCCGCTTGAAAAAAAATCATTTTAGAGTCTAAACATGAACAACACTATAACATTATGGGGCAGCCATCTTGGACAACCAGAACCTTTTTATCCTCGACTCCCTTCATCCTGTCACTCCGAGTCTGAGACAGAACTGAAAACTGCAAATTATACAGACTACATTACATTACACAGCCTGAGATTATGTTTCAAGCAGGTAATCTGAGGAACTGAACATGTGTCTATAGAAAAGGACTCATTACTTGTTAGCTATAGTAGTCTTAGTGCAAAACTGAAGAAACCAAAGTCAAGCACTTGGGCTAATTCATTTGGGATCAAGGAAACAGATTGTAAATGAGATTTTTCACCAGATATTGCGGAAGTATGGACAAGGAAATGTGTTTACTAGATGAGCTAAATTGGTGTTTCTCTTCTAAAGTAATTATTGCCAGTCAACTGGGGAAATTCATCATCTGTCTTTGATTAAAATCCTGCAGTAACCACACATTCATTTATCACAATTTCACCCGAAAACTGCAGACATGGCAACACCGACTACAATTCTCCAACTCTTAATAAGGGTGTTAAATATAACAGCAATCACTCTGTATAAGAACATCAGCATAAAGATATATGAACATTTGAAGCTTGTTCACATGCACTACTAAGAACACAAAGAAATTATAGCATTTAGGACAGAGTAACATTCTCTGTTTCAGTAAGCTGTAGTTCCTTGTGTGTCTACTTCCAAATAAGTGCTTTCCCGCTTATACCCTTATCTGCCTACTCCTGTTTAACAGTTATGAATTTCCCCTCATTGCTGTCTGGAATGATAAAATTAGCAAATATTCATAAACGGTAATAAGTGATAATTTGAGCTCCAACATACAGGTAGGCTGTATAGTTTGTGTTTTTTTAACTATTTCTGTATTGATTTGGAAGTGTGTTTCGCTCATCCTGTTGAAAGTTCAATCTATGGGCAAGTGTGAACCTCCTGGTAGAGGCAACCGGTTTTTGGGCTGAAATATCCTTGTATTTAGTAAAAATCCATAATGCCATGAGTCTTCACAAGCATCTGCAAACCACATCCACAAATCAACCACAAAGCATCGATGATCAATCTCCATATTTTACAGTAGGGTAGTGGCTACATTTCCTTTTATGCAGGCCCTTTTTGTCACCAAACACGATGATGGTGTCTATGAGCAAAAACTTAGCTTTTGGTCTCATCACTTGATACCAATTATATTTCTACTGGCCCTCGGTGAAGTTCAGGTGCTGTATTTTGTGAGATACTTACAGGAAGGACTACTTTCTTGCAACACTTCCAAACAGCTTGTTGTTATTAATATATTGTTGGATATCAACAGTTGATTTTGAAACTTGGCAACCACAAGAATCCGGTCCGTCACCATCTTCTTCACGGTGTGTGAGGACTGTGTGCTCGTGAATCCAATCCTTGGCAAATTTACCACTGTTTCAGACATGTTGTTGTTATGGCCCAAATTATACTTAATGCGATTTTTAACCATTTATGCATTTTAATATTCATTACCTGATTTTTGCAGGTCAACAACCATCTCTCTATTTTTTTTCCTGAAGAGTAAATGAAATGTTTTTGAAGAACAACAATTTGGTTGCATTTATTTTAAAATGTTGCTTAGGAAGGTTAATAATTTTGTCATATATTTTTCAGAAAAATATCATTCTGAAAATTACAGGCAGAAGCTCCTAAAGTGGAAACTTGAGTGAATTCTTGTGTGCAATGTTTAGATTATACAACCCATTTTTGCTCATTTTACGAAAGAATGCCAATCATTTTTCAGGGCACTGCCATAAACGTTGACTCTGCAGAGTTACAGCACTAGCTAATTAGATGGACGATTCAGAAAATGTGGTGTAGCATGCTTTCTCCATATCACTAGATAATTCATAAATTTAATGTAAAAACTGTAAAATCCAATAAAAAAAATTATACGTAAAGGCAAATAATCAGTCGATAATAAAAATCACACAGCAGGGGTTTTTTTTCAGCTGCTGTCAGTGTTTTGAAGGTGAATCCAAGCTGACATCCAATTTAACTTCCTAAAGAACACAGCTGCTAAAATAATTTGTGCTCTCTACTTGCACCAATCACGCCAATGCAGAATAAACATGTAGCTTACACTTACCAAGAGTTGTTAGATGAAGGGGGTCTATATCTTTCAAGCACAAACCTGGAACAAAGAAAAAGAAGAGTGTAAGAGAGGAGTGGTTGCTTCAAAAATGTGGGGTGTACTATAAGAAACTCAGCTTCAGAAATAATTTGGTTGAGACAAAAAGTAATCCATTCAGCTATGAAGGTTTTCAATACTCCACATAACTTTCTTACATAAGTCTTATATTTTCTTTACTGAGGTGGAGCAGAAATTCCGTTTTAAGAACAAAGCCAGCAAAAAGTCAAGTGTACCTGCTCCATAATAATTTAAGAGGTCACAGCCCATTTCTTATTTCCTTTCATGTTCTTTCCAAGCTATATAAATTTGCAGGGGAATTTCACTTAGACAAACTTGCTGCAAAGCAAAATGAATCACTACTGGAAGCTACTTCTTCTTAGGTTCTTGCATCCCATTCAACTGACTTTATTTGTGTGAGGTCTGACCACTGTCAAGGAGATTGGACTTCCTATGCAATTTTTAAGATCTTTTGCCCATTACACCAAAGGCTAATTGTGAACTGATGAATGCAGCACACTAGCCTGCCCTGCGTGCAGTATTTCTTGGCAAAAGCATGGCTCATATAGGTACAGTCTTAGACATATTTTCAGGACTAATATCCTGCATGTCTAGAGAGATTATGCAACATATTGACCAGAAACTACTTCCAATGAAACTAGCCGAAGTTCCTCTCCATCTTGGAGCAGCATCTTTAGCAGACGTGGTTTAAAGAGACGCGTTTACTGTGTATAACAGACATGCGTGGTGAGATTACGGGGCACTTGCTCATAAAAACTGTAATTCATTCACCTGTCTTATTCTCCTATCACAGCATGAGGAAAACGAAGAGAAAGGGCCGTCCCACCCCAGACCTTCTGTTGGGGAGCCAGCCACTCATCCTTTACCTTGACACTAATGTTTGTTATCCTGCAGGGACAAATCCGACTGAGCAGATGTTTTTTGCGTGATAAGGCCAAGCTGATCCCCTGCAGACTTGAATGACTTTCCCTGTGAATCTGAATGCCTAATTACTGCTGTGTCATTTTAACGTGTCCATTTTAAGAGATTAGCCTTCCAGCAGCAGAAAGACAACAGTTGGCCCTGTTTACAGACTTATACGAGAGAAAGGAAGATGCCACTATATTGTAATCACTGCAGTCGCCAACATGGTGGAAAATATCTCCATTTGAACACTGAGGCTCTGTCAGCACACAGAAGTACTGTAACCCTGAAGTGTTCTCCCAGCTGTGATGCCAGCATACACTCTTCCTCTCCACCAGCTTATCACCATACTGCATCGTTAAACTACTAATTAAGTGTTTCCCAATGCTCTTGTTACTCTGCATATTTCATTTTTTCCCCGCTCTAACACACTTGTCGCAACGCATCATTTCAACAAGAAGCTCATCATATTGTCAAAATGGGGTGTCTGAGTTAAAGATAGAGATTCCAAGACCCAAACTGTGAAATACTCATCGATGCGAGTCAAACTATATCAACTATAGATAGCTGTGTGTGTTTTTGACTAAATTAAACAATTACAAAAAAACTTGAATTTTTATTAACTGAAATGTAGCACCTTTATCTAAACGCTACGGTATGAAAGCAACACACATATGTTAATCTTGACAAGCAAAAATAATCTAAATATAACAGGGTTCGTTAAACGCTTAAGCTAGTATTTCATATATATGACCAAAAACAACATCAAGCCACTTCCATGAAATATTAGGGATGCGACTAAATTTCGGCTGCTGAAAGTGAAAAAAGGCTGAAAATATGAGGCAAAAATATATGCCGCCATGCCCCGCCTTGCCCCGCCCCTCAGCGCTCGGCGTTCAGATTTCACTCTCGATCTAGCCGACGGTTATCACGGCGCTACCCGGCAAAGGGCGATCATGTCAGCGGTTTGGAAATACTCCAAAGTTCAAAGACATCAAATTTGCCATCTGCAGTGTTTGTTTCTCAGACATTTCAAGAGGGGGTACGGTGCCGAAGCACTTCTCCCCGACAGGTTTGATACACCACCTGAAAACACGACATCCCGTTCAGTATGTAGATTACAGCAAAACAACAACAACAACAAAACAACAACAACAACAACAGAATAGAGGCCCTCTGCCATTCTGTGTTTGGCCTGCTGCTTTCATTAAAATGATTGTGTAGCATATTTAAACTTTCTGTATTTGCAGGATGCCTAGAGCTGCTGAGTTCATTACTGGACTGCCGTTTTGCAGATCATAATAGTTAACGTCACATTATTTGGATAATTGGATAGAAAAAAATCTGTTAAATTTGACTGTTACAGAACTGAATGAAGAATAATATATTTAATATTGTTTTTGTTTGTTCATTTCAATAAAAATGTCATCGTTTTATTGGTTTGTAGCTTTTCAATTCAGATTCATTGAATTCTTGAAATTAATTAAAAAGTATAATAACACAATTATACAAAACGAAAACTGTTTTAAAATGGGTTTTCTTTTTTTATTCATTTTCGGTTTCGGTTTTCGGCCAAGTGCATCCTGAATTTTTGGTTTCGGCCCAGAATTTTCCTTTCGGTGCATCACTATAAACTATGTAATATTCTGTATGAGGTTAACCTCTACCAGCGTGTATAGTGCATTGTGTACTGGTAAAGTAGAATCATTTTATATCCTTTATATCAGTTTATTTACTCTCATGCAGGTAGAGTTACAATCATGGAGCAAAGAGAAAATGCTATTTAGTAGCAGCATGCCCTCGTTTTAGTTTTTAATTCCAGAAAGAAGAGCGCATGGCTCACCCTCTTGGTTTGAATTGCACAGGCTTTCAGGAATGGAAAATTCATGTACGCTCAACTGAACTGAACGAGCAACTTTTATGTTGCAAGTGTATTCAGTAAGTTTACTTCATGTGTTAATTTAAAAGAAAAGGTGCTTTTCTGCCAAAGGTGCTTCTACAAAGTACCGACTAAAGGCTTTGAACACTTATTTAAATGAGAGATTTCAGTTTTGATTTTTTTTTTTTAAAAGAAGAAGAAAAAAAAAAACCCTAAATTTAATCCATTTTAAATGAAATCTATAACACAAAACGTGTGCAAAAACTGAAGGCTTAAACACTTTCCAGACCCACTGTACCCACCTTCTGCAATCCTTACAATCTGCACTACACACAATGACTACAACTACTCAACATGGTTTGGAGTCACAAAGATGCATTCACCTAATCTTACCTGCATTGTACTACCTTCCCTTGTGAATTAGACTACACACTTTGAACATCCTGCTTTGTTACTGGGCTTTATGCCAACCTTTAGCTACATGATGCCCAGTCACTTACATAAGCCCAATAACACACGGGTCAACAGCAGCAGCACAGAGGCAGAAAAGTAGCATCGAGAGATCTGTGGCTATCCAGAGATGAATGTGAGCAAGAAGATTTAGCTCAGTGACTGGCGCAATGCCCATGCTCTCACAGCAGACTGGCCAACAGAACGAGAGAACTGCATAGGAGAGGAAAAAGAGCTACTAATTTTTTTTCCCCTTTCTATTGCCCAGCTGGATCCTCTGAGGCTTTCTGGAAGAAACTTGCCATCTGGAAAACACACCAAGGGCAATTTCCTGCCCAAAATCATGATAAATGGCAGATGCCATGTGCCATGCCAAAATGCTGAAATTCCCCTTCTCCTCGCCTCACTCTCTCCATCATATCCACGCCCACAATCCCTCACTCTTCTATTTCATGTCCCCAGCACTTTTCTACACCTCTCCTCCATTATGAGAGCAGGAGCACAGATCCTGGCATTATTGTCAGTGTAATGCTCTCTTTAGGCTCGCTGTGCCTGAGCAGACAGGAGGAGAACACAGAGGAAAGCAGGACAAGCTGACACTCATCAGTACACCAGACAGTCCATGAATGGTGTCAGAGCAGTCCACCGCCACAGTTACTTGTCAAGTAGATATCAAGGGTCTATTCAGAGCCATCAGAGGCTATATCTACTGGCACACTGCATAAAAACGCCTGCCAGCTCTGGACGCCTCCTCTAAACCAGCTGCATGCTATTAATACGTAATAGAAATGCACGGATTTGAGTTCTGTCCGGCGGTGAAAACCAAAACTATTGAAAGAAGAAAAATGTATAGCGTTGATACCAGCCTACATTGCATAGGTAAGTAATAAGCAGCCAATTAACAGAACACATTTCAGAATCCTCTGAAATGTCAATTATGTCTAAGTATAATTCATATTATATCATACATTTTTTAAATTGAATTGTCAATAGGCTACATGTATGATTGCTCTGAGCACAAACAGATAATTGGTCAAATTAGCATCCATTTGCAAACTACATAGCTTTAAGGTCCCACTGACACCTGTTTCATGTCGTGTTTTTACTGAGCTGTGTTGTAATTATAGTTGCCCAACACTGGCTCTCCCCATCCTGAATATTTCATTGGCATAGTCGTACATTTCTTGATAAAAAGTGAAGCACATTGTCGTCCAGATAGCACATGCAGAGCACGTGGACTGAATGGATGGTTGCGACAGTCCGATTGTGTGAATTCATGGTAACAACAGAAAACCAGCTAACCCTGTATAGCTAAACCTTACAAACTAGATAAACACTCCCAAGCACTGCATATCACAAAGATCTCAGAATTCTTCACTTGTGAACACCAGACATGCAATAAAAGACAATGAAAAACACCACTATTCGTTACAGAATGGGCAGGTTTGTGTCAGCATTTTTAGTATGTGTGTATTCCTCTGTCACATTTTTGTGTTTCCAAGATTTAGAGAAGGTTATTCACGGTTTTATCACATCGCAGATAGATTATTGTAATTCATTGTACTTGGGTCTTCGTCGGTCATCTTTTGCTCTCTCCAGATGGTTCAGAATGCAGGGACCACCTGGCATTGACCAGGGCAAAGAAATATGATCATGTCACCCCAATTCCAGCATCACTCCATTGGCTCCCGGTCCATTTTAGGATCCAGTTTAAGATTCTGTTGTTTGTCTTTAAAACGCTTGATGATCAAGCTCCTTCTTATCTCAAAGATCTTCTTACACCACATTCATCTAGCAGATTTCTTCTAATCTTCTGTACGTTTCTTCTGTAGGTTTCTTCTGTATGTCCCTTGATCCCATTTAACAACTAAAAGGGACAGAGCTTTTTCAGTTGCTGTCCCTCGTTTATGGAATCAATTGCCACTGGATATCCACCGTGCACCCTCGAATATCATTTTTAAAAAGAGGCTGAAAACATATCTCTTCTCCCAGATGTTTTAAACTAATTCTTACTATTGTCTATTTTTATTTGGTTTTATTCTGCTTTCTATTTTACTTTTCTTACTCTGTTCAGCACATGGGTCAGTTTTGGTGTGTTAAATGTGCTATATAAATAAAATATACTTACTTACTGTCCAAGACAAAACACTGC
This sequence comes from Ictalurus furcatus, assembly GCF_023375685.1. NCBI lineage: Eukaryota > Metazoa > Chordata > Actinopteri > Siluriformes > Ictaluridae > Ictalurus > Ictalurus furcatus. The sequence goes on from NC_071281.1 coordinate 7,920,327, forward strand.
TCATGTCTGTTGCTCAATGATCCGATACGTCATATTGATATTATACATCTCCCTTCAATATTACACAGTTTGATATAGTATTGTGCAAACACTGCTAGGATTGAGAGACCATACCTTTTTCACCATGACTGACAGAAACAAAGGCCACACCTTCTTCACCGTGACTGACAGAAACAAAGGCCACACCTTCTTCACCGTGACTGACAGAAACAAAGGCCACACCTTCTTCACAGTGACTGACAGAAACAAAGGCCACACCTTCTTCACCGTGACTGACAGAAACAAAGGCCACACCTTCTTCACAGTGACTGACAGGAACAAAGGCCACACCTTCTTCACCGTGACTGACAGAAACAAAGGCCACACCTTCTTCACAGTGACTGACAGAAACAAAGGCCACACCTTCTTCACAGTGACTGACAGAAACAAAGGCCACACCTTCTTCACAGTGACTGACAGAAACAAAGGCCACACCTTCTTCACAGTGACTGACAGAAACAAAGGCCACACCTTCTTCACAGTGACTGACAGGAACAAAGGCCACACCTTCTTCACCGTGACTGACAGAAACAAAGGCCACACCTTCTTCACAGTGACTGACAGAAACAAAGGCCACACCTTCTTCACTGTGACTGACAGAAACAAAGGCCACACCTTCTTCACTGTGACTGACAGAAACAAAGGCCACACCTTCTTCACAGTGACTGACAGAAACAAAGGCCACACCTTCTTTACAGTGACTGACAGGAACAAGCCACACCTTCTTCACAGTGACTGACAGAAACAAAGGCCACACCTACTTCACTGTGACTGACAGGAACAATGGCCACACCTTCTTCACTGTGACTGACAGAAACAAAGGCCACACCTTCTTCACAGTGACTGACAGGAACAAAGGCCACACCTTCTTCACAGTGACTGACAGGAACAAAGGCCACACCTTCTTCACAGTGACTGACAGAAACAAAGGCCACACCTTCTTCACCGTGACTGACAGAAACAAAGGCCACACCTTCTTCACAGTGCTGACAGGAACAAAGGCCACACCTTCTTCACTGTGACTGACAGAAACAAAGGCCACACCTTCTTCACAGTGACTGACAGAAACAAAGGCCACACCTTCTTCACTGTGACTGACAGAAACAAAGGCCACACCTTCTTCACTGTGACTGACAGAAATAAAGGCCACACCTTCTTCACTGTGACTGACAGAAACAAAGGCCACACCTTCTTCACAGTGGCTGATTGTCAGAGGCCACATATTGTTCACTTGGGCTGACTAACACAGAGAAGTACGGAAGAAGAGAGCAAAAGAGAATTGTGTTTATTAAGGTTTCTCAATAAAAGAACATTAATAAAGAGAGCATTGTGTTATTTTTTGCACCTACATACAAAGGCCTGGATCCATCCAGTCTCCATTGATCCAGATTTGAATTAGTGTAGCTGTATAGGTACTGTACAGGCTGAGACTAACACATGGAAACAGTCAATTTTTGCACTGAAATCAATTTAGCTAGTCTACTTGCATCATTTACTATTTAGCACCCTGATTTCTCAATACAAGTAACTTGCCGTTCTCTCACACAGTAAACTCTCATTATAGTACATCATGAACGCTCATTACGTTCATATAATACTACAGTCATCCCTCAATGCAACACGCAGCAGATCAATGTAAACACGGAGCATGTATGTGTTTCAGACACAGCCAGTGTGTTTCGTGTTTCGAGCTGGTGGAGTGTTCAGAGCGGCGGGCGCTGCCTGACGCAGCCTCTCAGGGGACGATGCAGTTCAGCAGAGGGAGGACAAAAACAACCTGCAGCGCTTTTTAAAGGGGAAGCAGCAGCGTCGAATCAGAGAGTGAGAGAATGAGAAAGAGCCCTATTAGTATGTCCTCTAAAGGCATTAATGAGTTTACTTCACAATGTGGGGTTTTCACAAGTAATGATCAGGAAGCTGAATCAGCCTCCAGACGTACTATAAACACAATACAGACTCACTATAAATACACACACACACACACACACACACACACACAATACATATGCAAGGCTAGCATACACAAATAAGTCAATACAAATGCACTGTAAACC